>NC_081169.1:17367609-17674609 GCF_012432095.1 Onychostoma macrolepis
GTACATTTCAACAGCTTTTTTAATTAATATTTTTAGTCAGGTTTTTTAATGAAAATGTCTTTTAAATGTAGTCAATATTTGATCATTTCTTATTTATTCATTTTAGTCAACTTTACTTTAAATTTCATACAACAAATTTGGTATCTAATACTTCAAACATTTGTACATTCATACATTAATTTAAATGTAGATTAGCATTCAATAGTTTGGGGTCCATAAGACTTTTTTTTTTAAAGAAATTTTTATTTTGCAGGAACACTTTACATTAAACAAAACAGACAGTAAAGACATTTATAATGTTACAAAATATTAGAGGTCGACCGATAGTGGATTTTACCGATACCGATAGCTAGGTTGGACCACACTGGCCGATACCGATTAATCAACCGATAGTTTTCAAAATGGATACTGAAAGAGAGCTAGTGCTTTACTATTAAAAAAAAAAAAAAAAAAAAGCAGCAACAGTACTGAACCATACTTTGTAAATGAATAAAAATATTAATATTATTTACTATACTGATCATTAAAGTTATTTCATAATTTGCTAATGTTAAAAGAAGAAACTTTAAAATGTAAAAATATAGCCTATTAGTAGCTAATAATGAATGTTGAAATGAAAACACTCTAACAAGGAACAATACTTCTACATTTTTCATTAATGAATAATCAACGAATGGACTTTTATTGTTAAATGTTACCATTTAATTTCAACAGTCATGCTTAAAGATGGCCATGTTTAAATATCTACACAAGGCCATAGCATTAAAATTACATACATATGGATATTGTATGTGTACTCACACACTTTATTTGCTTCTATTTTTTAACACTTGATAATTATCTAATCAAAAAAAAAAAAAAAAAAAAGTTAGTCGCGCAGCGCTGCGTCTAGGAGAACTCAGAGGTATCACACACACACACCAGACGCTTTGCGTTCAATTCAAGTGGCGGTCTAAAACAATTTATTTAAATCACCAAACGGACATAAGTTTGCTTCAAGAATGAACAATGTGGCATAAATGAGTTTGAAGTTCGGTGTTTAAAAAAACAGAGCAAGCGGAAAGAGAACGCGCAATCTATTACAGCTCTCTATATGAAGCATACCGACTTTATTAGAGCCACAGAAAGACAAACGTTTTGCTGAAAAATGCACAATACATAATTTATAGCCTAGGGTGAAGTCATTATATACATTCACAACGATTTGGGACAAATATAATGTAATTTAATAGAAAACTATGTGAATGGCGCTCTGTTCCGCGGCAGCCTTTTCTGTCGGCTGCATTTAAATGCGCGTCTGGAGTTTCCCGCTCTGTGCAGCGCGCAGTGTCACGTGTCACAATAAACAACACATGCTGTCAGTGATTTCCGCCTCTAGAGGCCGCTCTCGTACTGTATAATGCCAGCGGACCCTTCTCAGCCATTCCGGCAACGGTTGCAAACCGGAAAACTATCGGCATGGATTTTTGCCGATAACCGATAGTTGTGGCAATCAACTATCGGTGCCGATTAATCGGCAAAACCGATGAATCGGTCGACCTCTACAAAATATAAATAAAATATAAAACATTAAGTAGCACAACTGCTTTCAGCATCAATAATAATAATAATAATAAATGTTTCTTGAGCAGCAAATCAGCATATTAGAATCTTTTCTAGGATCATGTGACACTGAAGACTGCTGAAAATGTAAGGTTTGCCATCACAGGAATAAATTACATTTAAAAATGTCTTAAAATAGAAAACAGTTATTTCAAATTGGAATAATATTTCATAATATTCCTGATTTTAATGTATTTTTGAGCAAATAAATGCAGCCTTCATGAGCATAAGAGACATCAAAAAAAAAAAAATAATAATAATAATTCTTATTAACCCTAAACTTTGGTAGTGTATCAACATTTAAAATAAATTCTTGTGGTGTTATTTTTTCCTTGTCTTGTTTTTTTCTTTCTTTGTTAACAGTATGTTTTAATTAAAAAAATTAATCTTGTCTTCATTATCTTTTACAGAAACCCCCAAAAACCTTGTTAAAGGATTAGTTCACACAAAAATGAAAATTAGTCCATGTTTTACTCACCCTCAAGGCATCCTAGGTGTATATGACTTTCTTCTTTCAGACGAATCCAATCGGAATTATATAAAAAATTGTCCTGGCTCTTCTAAGCTCTATCATTGCAGTCAGCGGGTGTTTCTGTTACACAGTCCAAAACGTCAAATAAAGTGCGAATACATTAAAAAAAAAAACATGCCTCACACGGCTCCGGGGGATGAATAAAGGCCTCCTGTAGCAAATCCATGCATTTTTGTAAGAAAAAATATCCATATTTAAAACAATATAAACAGCTTTGTGTAACAGCCGAGAGGCACAAGAGACTGTCTTTCTAACGAATGACGTAGGACGCAGCGCATGCGCGTGTGAGTCTCGCAAAAACCAACGTTTGTTTATAGGAGCAAAGGAAGCAAAGCTTTCTTACTTTACCAAAGCAAAACCAGTCTCTTCTTGGCTTATATCGAAATCCTCCAACATTTTTCTTTATAAATCCTCATTTTGTGCTTCTAATTCGTGACCGGCATTTTGTTTTGTTCTCTCTCCTCACTAATCATGCAATGCCAACATCCTGTCATCTGCCGGAAGGGCTTCTGCTTATGACCGTTAGATTAACTGAGAGAGATGTGTTTATTACGTTTGAAATATGGATATTTTTTTTTACAAAAACGCATGGATTTGCCCCCCGGAGACGTGTGAGGCACGGTTTTTTTTTTTTTTTTTTTGATTCGCACACTTTATTTGACGTGTTTTGGACTGTGTAACAGAAACACCCGCTGACTGCGATGATAGAGCTCAGAAGAGCCAGGACAATTTTTAATATAACTCCGATTGGATTCGTCTGAAAGAAGAAAGTCATATACACCTAGGATGCCTTGAGGGTGAGCAAATAACAGGATAATTTTTATTTTTGGGTGAACTAACCCTTTAATTATTATTTTCATCGAGATTAACACTGGACATGTCACTAGAACAAGAGCAAAAAGTAGATGGGTTAGAGAAACAGGAAGTTGATGAATACAGGATGTAATTGCAGCAGCGCTGACAGCAGATCTACATCAAACAGAGGGATTTGTGCTAACCAGGAGAGTCATCAAACAGCGAGACTTTCACACGACCCAATCAAAACATCCAAAGCCGTTCGCTTCAACTCACTGACTCTATGCACACCTCCAAATCGAACCAGCAGCCCTGAGTGAGAAGCAACCATTACAGTCCCATAATGTTTTCGTAATACAGATGAATCCTCTGGGAATGTGACACTTTGAGTGCGGTTCCCGAGGCTAAACATATCCCTCAATGGAAACGCTCACCCATCTCTCAGCTGAGAATGTCCCTCATTAGTATTGAGCAGACATCCGGAATAGGACTCTGCTTATTCGGAGGAAAGTGGGAACATACTTTAAAGAAACAGGTGGAACATTCTTCCCAGGAGATGGTGGAAGAGAAATGTAATGTTTAGTATAAAAGCAGGCAAGGCTCTTAATGGAGGAGCTGAGCCAAAACAGAAATTTCTGTCATTATTTACGCATCCTCATGCTTACATTCTTTCTCTAGCACAGAAAAGTATGTTTACTCGGTTCCATGCAATTACAACGAATGTGAACTCTTTTCAGGCTTTAATAAGGATGAAAAAGGACCATAAGCATCATGAAAGCGGCCACTACGACTCATGTTCTATTCCTTCTAAAGTAGCTTTGTGTGAGAAACAGACCAAATCTACGTCAATGTTCACTTAAAATCTTGAAATCAATCTTGACTTTGCTTAAGAGATGTAGAAATGTCCAATTTATGAACAAAACACTGACTCAAATACACATAATCAGATACATCAGAATATCACTTTTTGTGTTTCACAGACGAAAAAAGTCATACAGGTTCATTTTTGAATATATACTTTTCCTTTAACACCCATGAACGCCCTGCGAACAAATTTTTGTTGCCACGGCACATTGTTTATCATTAAGCGGAGCTACTAGTGTTCATTAGCATTAAACCCAACCGAAGTGGGAGGCGTGGCCAGACTCTTTTATTTATTTATTTTTTTTGTCTACACTGGAACACGAGCTGCACTTTTGTATGCTGCGTGCTCTGCGCAGACTGTAACAAGATGTAATTGAGAAGAATAATGGTTTTGTCCACTTCATGTCATTAACTAGCGAGTCCGTGATAGCTAGCTTGTGTCTGCAATTGTGTCTAATTTTCTGCTGAGACCCAGATACGGCTACAACGGGGAATGATGATAAGCATAGAGTTTTTTTAATGAGCACAGAGGTCTTCTGCAGGCTCAAATGCTCTTCCTATTTAACCAAGGACGTGCATCCACAGTCCTGAGGTGCCCTGTGTGAGTGTATGCGGTACCCACCTCTCAATGATGTCAGCGATCACACAGGCAAACATCTGCAGACCCTCGGGCAACTGCAAGGCCACTGCAGGTCAAAGATAGAGAGTCCAGTCAGTGCAGTATAATACAATATGAATGACAGCTGCTCTGGCCTCCTATATATTAGTCTGGCCATGCAGGCAGTCTGATGTGCAAAATATAAACTAGGGATGTACCAATATGAAAGCTTTGGCAAATATCTAAAAACAAGCAAACTAAAAACTTAGAAGTCCAGATCTCTAGGTGCTAAATGAGAAAACTGCTTTAAAATCCTTTATGCCACAAACATTTAACAATTGTAGGCCTATATAATAACAATAACAACTACAACAATAATAATAATAAACATCTTTTACAAACAAATTTACATGGTACTCAGAACATAACAAACAACCAAAATGTCTGTGTGGATTAAATAAATGAATACAAAATGTTAAAATAAATAAATAAGTAAAAACATTTAATTGATTAATAATAAATACATAAAATAGAAAGCATTTAGAATTTTCTAAAAATAAATAAACAAACAAATAAATGAATGAAATATTACATTTTAATTGTGTGTTAACTAAATGTAACTAAATAGCGTGAGGGGTTCCAGAAGCAATTGATTTGATTTATTGGCTTAAACATACCATCCTATTTTGTTTATTGGAGAGATATGATAACATAAGTCACATTTCTACCAATATGCCCATCAATATATCATGCATCCCTATTACAAACTGCATTCTGTCAAATTTCTTTCTTTTTCATTCTGTTAAATTTAATAAGGAAGTGTTGTTTGTGAACTTGTATTAAGTCTGACAGATGTTTTCCTTTAAACAATAGGCAAATTTGTTTGCTCATCAAATGAGTATGAGGCTTTAACCAATTAAAATAACTGTCAAGATAAATACGCACAACTGTACCTTCTGTTAAGCATAAATAATGGTTTTATGTGTACTGAGCTATATTACTGAAACAATTGAGCACTAATTATTTAAGGAGCCCACAGCACAAATCTTTAGACAGGGTTGCCAACTCTTACACATTTGGTGTGAGAAATGCCATTGGCCTCTGTCTCGCATTTTCACAAAAGTCATGCCTCATAATGAGACACCAGTTACAATAATGAAATGCAGCCAAAAAACTGTATTGAAAAATTAATTGGTTCAAAGACACAGAGCACTGGCTATTTCTATCTGGTGCATTGCTGAGGTTGAACACAAACCCCAAAATTTCCATTGTCTCTGTGGAAAAACAACATTCTGCAATATTGCAGCAGTGGAACATAAGGAAATTCTGGAACATCTGCATTGTTACTGTGTCGTTCTCTACTCTGAATATTGTTCTATTTTTAAACTGCATTTTAATTAATTACTTTTCCATCCACTGCTAGCTTGACAGTCACAACTCTAAAATGTTAAGAAAGGCAGAAAAATAAGAGTTAAATAAGAGAAAAATAATGATTTTAAGCTGTAAACAAGGAGGTAACATATGTAACAAATATAATATAATTTAAGTACGCCATTCCTATGTACCACATGATCCTTCAATCCTTCAATCAATCCATCCTTGATTTACTCCTCAATAACATTTATTATTATTATCAATGTTGAGTTTTTTTAGGTGGTACATAATTTTTTTATTTTTTTTTTGTTATTATTTGATGGATAGACTGTTCAAAAGAACAGCATTTATTTGAAATAGAAATGTTTAGTAACATTATAAAAGGTTTTACTGGTACTTAATTACTTACTGGATTAACTAAATGTCCTTGCTGAATGAAAGTAATAAATTCTTTTAAAAAAGTTATTGTCCAGAAAATATAATATAATAATCCTGTGCATGTTCTGAGACAGTCAGGTAAATTTATATGCACACAAGATTTATTGCATATAAATCAACCAAAGCAGCTGGCAAAGTTGGCATAAAGCATAAATGCAAAATTGGCACAGTTTCAGACAAGCTAACCATTTTAACAGCTGCAATAACTTGCTTGTCACACTAAATTTACACCACACCTAAAACAGTGACAAAGATGCACTTTCTATTTCTCGAGAGAGCTCAAACACAGTGCAAAACAAAAAGCCGTCTCTCAGGGTGGAAATGCATGTGCAGTTAAATGCTGTGCATGGAGGAGGAGTGCATTAAATCAGTGTGAAATGAATGCACACAGAACAACAGAGAGATGATAATAGGTACATGGACGATATGAAAACGTGGTATACCATGGATGTTGGATTCATTACAATGTCTTAATCCAAGAAAAATCAATACATTATCCCTTATTGAGGCCACTGACCTTTCGACACAGCCATACAAACCATATCTTCACTGTTAAATTCAATTAAATGATAATAAGTGACTACATATTACTAAAACGTGCAAAGCAGTTAACTTCAGTGTATTAACAGTGATGGAAATATTAATGTTACTTTACAAAATTAAAACATAGGCTGACATGATACTCCATATGCTCATTTCTAGAGATTTTTATCTTATCATGCATAAAATATCGTTTCTAAATTAACTGGACACTTAATGTTGAAAAATAGCCAAAAGAGCTGCTAAAAAGAGATCAGCCTATTCTAATTTAAATAATAACAACATATTGGCAGGCAGTTTGTGTATTATTTGGGATAATTTCACTTTATTGTTATGATGCTAAGAAGCTATTATTTTCCATGAATAGAATAATAACCCATTAGCTGATACTACACCAGTCTAATAAGATCATGTTTTTGTGCTGCTCTTGTTTTTAAATAATTCAAACTCTTTAAATTATGTGGTTGATGAACTTAATAACATTAGACATGTCTAAAGAATGTGATTGGGGGTCCTCATTGTACGCCAGCATCATGCTTAGATATGCTGCACTGTTGTCTTGGAAACAGACTCATGACCTAAAATTGGATCCGTTACATGTACTATACAGCCTAACAAGTGAACAATGAAAAAAGGAACAGTGAAATTTCCAATTATCACCATTCTACATGACTATCAGCTCATAATGATGCCATACAAGTGTGACCTATCCAGGAGCCTTTTCATCAGTCAATAAACAAGCATGAAAGGGATGCTTGAAAAAGGATGTAGCAACATCTCATCAAATTTTTATAAATTGTTTTTAAATCAACTGATGCTATCAACTTTTTACCGTTACACTAATTATACAATATTATAAATCAAGCCAATATTTGAATATTTTCATCATTTTACATTACAAATGCCACATTTCTGGCCTCTCCTCATTAGTGAAATACATGTGGCCTACAGTCTGCCATATGAATTATTAAAATATGCTGGATCACAGCAGAAAAATCAATTACAACCATAATCATTCCATCAAAACATGGCATTCCCTGCATCGTGAGAGCATTTCTGGCCAGTTTCTGACATCTGGCCAGTGATGTTCTCACATTTTGAAAACATTTGGTTTTCTGTGATTTACTGAACATTGTTGCAAGTTATATGTATATAGTAATGTTATAATTCTGGTTAACTATATATAACACAGGTAGCGCTGTGCGATTTGTGAAAATTACTGAGCCTTGTGAGCATTAGTTAAAACGGATTTAACTGAAGTCATCTTTGTGCCATAATGAGCAGTGTTTTGCACTGCATGTCATCATTTTCCAGCAAAACGGTGTTTATAAATTTATAGTGGACATGGAGTTACACGAATATACAGCTTTTGGCTATTATTGCAATTTTAAAACATGATAAATAATTTTTTGCATAAAGTTTTGTTTAAAAAACTAAAAAAAAACTAAAGAAAAACCTGGAAAATATGAAAAACTTTTAAGTGAATATATATCATTTTAAAGTTTTTGTAATATATATTTTAAACTGCAAAGAAAAATCTGAGAAAAAAAATTCTGACACATAAAACACAAAAAATTATATTTTGTGTTATTATCTTTTCCTATTTTTTTTTAAATAATTGTATTTTGGTTGAGAAGCCAGTACAACAAAATTTGCAGGGCAAGCCTGAACATATTGGGACAAAAAAAAATATATATATTTTTCCCCCCTTGAACCTGCCTTTAAAATGCACAGGCTACTTTAGTGTGAGCTCAGGATGTGCCCTACTTAGAATTCACACCCTCTTTTAAGAATTGGTGAAATTACATGAATATGGCTCAGCTGCGAAGAAATGAGCAATAAATGAGATGGAGAAAAAAAAGAACATAAGCAATTTGTTCTGAGAGCGGACGAGCTAAAGAGCGGCCAGGAAGAGTGATGGATGAAAGGAAGAAGGGGGAATACAGCTGGGCTGAGCAACACTCTTGATGAAAGGTTAAAAGACTGGCCCCCTTCAGTCCGGACAGACACAGACAGGTCATTACCTGGGAAAGGGCGAGTTTATTAACAGTAAAAGGTTATTCAGCTCAGTACAGCCTTGCCTGACAAATCTCTCCATCCATCCATCCTCGACCAGCCACTGACGAGCGGTTTCTCGCAAAGGAGGCCCAGTGCCGGTCCAGGGCTAAGTGAGCACACATTTGTATGCTGCACATCCAGAAATGTCATTGAAGCTGAAGGAAATGCCAAAATGCCAGAACACCCGACTGATGTGGAGTGGGCAAACACACACACAGATAAATGTGCTTAGTGTGTTCAGCTACACCTGTTACAACGCCACAAGGACTGACAAACAAAATGTTAGCCTTCATCAAACTATCTGAATGGCTGAAAGAGCACGGCTGCAACAATAAAAGCTAAACAGATGGGATTAGGTATGTTATAATTAGGTAAATTATTATAAATTATGATTACACAAAACAGCATTTAAGTCCTTCTAAAACACCATGACAGTAACAGCTATGATGCAACAAAGTCGGGGGTGGGGCTACCTATTCAACCAACCAATGACAAAGGGGGAGTGTTCTAGGAAACCTATTTGAAAACAGTCATTATTGGTACAGAAAAGCCATGGCTTATGTTAGCAATACAGTGCATCAACAAAAATATAGTTTTTGTAGATGGTTCTAGAGAGAAGTTTAACACTGAACAAACATCACATCTTCACTTCTTCCTGTACTTCCATCAGTTTGTGGGTAAATACAAACAGACATCCCAGCAGAAAGAGTTTGCATCATGATTACATTTATTTCAAGACACCGTGGACTAATTATTCAAACACAAGAATGAATTAATCTGGGAGGTAAGTCATCTCTACTATTGTCTGCATTCATCATCGGCATCCTTAGGCCACAAATAATCAGTCAGGCAACCAATGCATCCTCGTAATGTGAAATGAACATAGAAACAGATATTTGTGCAGCTCTGATGAAGCCTACTGAGCCAGAGAGGAACAATAAGGTGACAGGAGAGACTGGAATGAACCAAGAATGACGCTAGACCTGGGCAGAAGGGGCCGAAGTTCTGGGTTATTCAGCTCTACACTACTGTTCAAAAGTCTGGGATTTGGTAAGATTTTTAAATGTTTTTGAAAGAAGTCTCTTATGTTCAATACGACTGCATTTATTTGATTAAAAGTAGGGGTCGACCGATTATCGGTGCCGATATTAAACATTTTTATGATTATCGGTAATTTTAAAAATTATTTAATTCTGAAACGCGCTATTTGGCTCTGATGCAGCCTGTCAGAACTCACCACTCTGTGGCCTAGAGCAGTCTCCGCGCACCCCGCATCTGATTTGTTGGGAGTCACGAGTCCGACCAATCAATTGGCGCTTTTCCACTGAATGGTACGGCACGGCACGGTACGGTACGGTTCAGTACGGCTCACTTTTGGGGGGTTTTCCACTGGGTACATTACCTGGTACTTTTTTAGTACCTCCTCGGCCGAGGTTCCAAGTGAACCGTACCGTTACCAAAACGTGATGTGTAAACTCTGCTGATCACTGATTGGCTGGAGAAAATCGTCACTGCCTGCGTCACTGAACTTGCGGCACGAGACACAACTGACCCGCTAGATTTATATGGAAGGCCGTTGGGGCCAAAACGTGTGGTACTAACGCGTTAACACGTATTTACGCGTTAACACGCGGTTTACGTGTTAACGCGCGATTACATGTTAACGCATACCTAAATGGTAGATGCGCCAGATGAGGTAGGCTCAACGTAATCATTAGGTAAGTGCTCATTCACAATCTTATGAATAATTAAAATAAAACGAAGATGCGCATCAGCACATTAATATTCATAAAAAGGATTACAAGCTGTTACGACAGGCAGTGTCAACGTGACATCACCCTTTCGTTTTATTTGAATTATTCATGTTGTTGTGACCCAAGTACTACACTGAGCATACCATGAGTTTACTTAAAGCAACCATCACCTGTCAGGGATATTGTCGGAAGGGCACACGGAAGAGCCAGGGGAAACAGTCTCATGTTCTGTATTTTAATATTAAAATATATTTAATTTCCTTGTTGATACTACCTTCAGTCTATGATTTTACATTTTCACAAATTGTATTATTATATGTCAAATTATATTTCATCTTTCTGATTTCAGTTATTACTAATACAAGCCACTCTTGATTAATTTCTTTGCGTGTGTCCTTTGATTATTCACCATATCTATGCACCATATAATGGAGGGCACATTCCTTGTCACATGTGGATCAAGGTAGGGTTTGGATGACTTGTTCAATTATTAAGTGAAGATACTTAATAGCTGTTAAATATCTCAATTAGTTGGTAACAAAACATAACCAAAATATTACTTTTCCTGGGGCATTGGGGTTTAGTAATTATTGATTTATTGCATGAAATTAGTTTATCCAATGTTATCAAGTAATTTTAAGGTATTAGATATATCTTTTTAATGTATTTCGAATTCTACCCAGTGGTGTATCAGGCACTATAACCATCTGAGAAGGGGTGACAAAATATAGGACATGATAGCAACAAAAGACCTTATTTATATCTAAAACAGCGGCTCATTAACACAAGCTAATCTATGGTATACATCTCTCGTTGTTTTCATTACAAGTTTGAACACTATGAGGTCTTGAAGTCAACAGCACTGCCTGCTCCATCTTCAGCAAAGAACTGCTCTCAATTGCTAAGGTGTGTGTGTATTATATACAAGAAAAGAAGTGGTTCCAGCCATACACAAGTTTAGTTCCTAGATTGAAGTAGACTCAATACACGTGTTTTGATGTTTTAAGTAAAAGGGGAAGGAGACAACAGACTCCCTATGTACATTTACATTTACATACTTGCATATCATTGCTCTTTTGTTGATTTTCAGGGGTTGAACAGTTATAATTTAAAAATACTTGAATACTAGTTGTGCTGTAACTATTATATGTAGTTGTAGCCCACTTATGCCTGAAAAGACTTTACATTAAAATGCATTAAAAACCACCAGTAGATGGTGCTAAAGCTCAATGCCAGCACAAAATGACGCGTTAACACGCAATTACACGTTAACACGTAAATCGCGTGTTAACACGTATTTACGTGTTAACGCGTTAATCCCACACGTTTTGGCTCCAACGGCCTTCCATAGATTTAAATCAGCAGCCAGTGAAGGATCGAACGCAACTGTTTTGACTGAGCGCACCTTTCTTTTATCAACCAAAAAAAATGTCTGTTTCGTTGTCTGTTGAGGAAGTACAGACTGTCCTCTCGTTGATAGCCGAGGAGCGGATCCAGCGACAGCGTGATGGAGCGACATGGAATTAAAAGTTTTTCAGGAGTCACGGCAGTAGAGGCGGCGCAACTTTAACGACACGTGAATAATCCCGCCCACTCTAAAGCGGTACTAAACTGCAGTGGAAACGCAAACCGAGCCGAGTCGTACCACGCAGTGCAAAAGTGCCAAATGTGGAAGGCTAAAGGCACTCTCACACCGAAAGCGCTTGCTAACTGGAGCTGCTTCAGTGATCACGCATCAGTTGTCTCTCAAAGGCAGCAGCAGACGTTGCTCAAATTGCAATAAACCACAATCCACTACACTGAAGTTGCAAAACAACTCAATATTATCTATCTATGGTTTCCGCGATGGGGAAACGCGGACGGAATCACGGAATCCAGTCATATAAATGGAATTTACTGTATTTCGCGGAGTCACGGAATTTGTCAAAGTTTGGATGAATAAATCAAAAGTAGGTCAGTACACTTAAATCGACTCGCGCTATAGACTAGTATATCTAAATATTAAGCTGCAAAAAGACTATAAAGGCTATACAGAAACTTAAGAGGTCCTCATGGAAACCTGTCAAAATAAAAGTTCGGGTTATCTTCTACTACTACTACTACAACAATTACAACTTTTGTCTAAAAGAATAATCACACAATACGCTATTTCTTCCATGTTTTAATTTCTAACCCATTTGTTTGCCAAAAAAAAAAATAGAGTTTAACTCTCATTTGATTAAAAGATCAATGAAATTAATATTTTATGGCTTCATTTGCACTGCACTGTAAATTAAAACTAATGGAAAGTACTGTCACATAGGCCAAGATTAGGACGACAGAAATTGTGACATTTCAATAGGCTATTAAACCAAGTGTGCCTATAATAGGCTATTAGTGTTATAGTTTAATTAAAATAGTTGCTTCTTCGCAACTTCTATAATGGATCTATGAAGACAATTAAATTATTTACACTTATTATATTATGATTATGAGAGGTTATGCTATTACACATACATTTCTAACATGTAAATTATTGAAGCCAAATACTTACATTTCCCCAAGCTGTTTAGCTGTAGTACAGTATTCATTGGCTTACTCATGAAGCATGCAGTGGCCCCACTTTTAACTCTCTCTTTATATTACCCTTATTTTAGATGGATGCATGGAGGAAGACAAGAGTAAGAAGTGCAACCAACACCAGGGAAGGCAGTTTTTGTCAGAGCCCTTGTTATTCTTAATTTTGACATTAATTTTAATTTTTACACCAGACATATATATCGGTTATCGGTCTACTTGTTCTGTAATAATCGTTTTTTGGCCCTGAAAAACACATATCGGTTGACCCCTAATAAAAAGTACAGTAAAAGTTATTACAATTTGAAATAACTTTTCTGTCGGTGCTTATAGCCTTGTGGCAGCGCGCCAACATATAGTGCTGTTGCGCTTTGGGCATCCCGAGTTCGAGTCCCGGCTTGCGGACATTTCCTGATCCCCGTCTCCCCTCTCGCTCCCTCTTCACTTCCTGTCTCATATACTGTCCTGTCCTAAAAAAAGGCAAAAACGCCAAAAAAAATTTCTATTTCTAAATTTTAAAATGTAGTTTATTCCTGTGATTGACCTTCAGAAAACATTGTAATATGCTGATTTGACGCTCAACAAACATTTATTTTTATTATCAATGTTGAAAACAGTTGCTTAATATTTTTTGGAAACAAGAATTTTTTTTTTCAGGATATGAAAAAAAAAAACCAGTTCAAAAGATTATTTATTTGAAAAGCTAAATGTATTTACTGTCAGTTTTGATAAATTTTAAATTTTCTTTATTTTTCTATAAATTTTAAGTTTACTTTGAGTCAAAATAATAATTTAATACTTTAATTACTTTTTACCTCAAACTTTTGAACAGTAGTGTAACTGGCCTTTTTGGTATCAAAGCATATCAAAGTATCAAACCTTAAAGTATCATACTGTATCTATGAAATATTTTACAATAGTTAAATGTTTTTCTTCTGTAAATCTGTGATTTACCAATATCAATTATCTTACTAATAAAAAGCTGTAAGATAAACAGATACAGCAAATACAGCATACAGCATGGTTTTGTAAATGTAGATTGCACATAGAGACTAAATCTCTCATATCGGTCCTGGGCAGAGAAAGTAAAAAAAACACACAAAAAAAAAACACTAATTTAAATATGTAAATTAATTCATATTATATTTAATGTACACATTAAGAATAACAATTATTATGAATAATAGTATTCATTACAATTAAATTAATATTAATTTTATTTTTTAAATGGTTAACTGAAACTGAACGTTAAGTTAAAACTGAAAAAGGGCAATATTTGTCAATTATAGCCCTAAATAAATCCATATTCTGTATAACATTTTCTTGCAAAATCACCATGACCACTGGTCAGAACCAGAGGTGGATCCTGACATAAGCTATAAAGGTTACCCTAGTAAAAAAGTAATATATTTAAAATACATTTATTTCATACTAACTGTAGTTCAAATCTATTAACATATCGCTTGAGACTGATATAAAAATTATAATTAAACTTTATTTCTTATTATTAAGCCTAAAATGTGTTTTAATGTCACTATTGATGAGAATTGCATTATTTCTGTATATTATCAGTCTTTAAGATATTTAAAGTGTACCTGAAGTATACTTGCAATAGTTCCACTTTAGCATGATCAAATATACCTTCAGTTGGACTTCAGCACTACCTCCACACAATTAAAGTGCATTAAGCACAAAATTAGTTCCAATTTAGCAGACTTCAAGTATACCAGTTTAGTATACCAAAAGTACAATTGGACGGCATTTTTATTAACTACATAAATATGTAAATGTATTTGTAGTATACTTAGCATTAAATAAATGCATCTCAAATACATTTTAGTATATTTATTTTCACTAGGGTAGGCAAACACTTTTATGTGCCTGCTTTCTGTTTAGTCCAAAACTCCATTGAAAATTAAATGTTATCTAGCAGTTATGTATTGCTGAGCAGCTCCTTGGTGTGGCACATCTCACTGCTGCTGCTTTCTGTCTGTCTTCCAATGGAAAGAAACCTCTTGACATTCTAGAAGCTATATTACTGCCATAGTTCAACTAAAGTTCATTTAATGACAGAATAAAATGCTACTAACATTTATCCTCTGATATAAAGTTTTGATTTTACCTGCTCCATTTAAAAATGTGCATATTTAAACTCAAGACCTTTAGCAAAATAATGAGCTGTGCAACATCATTTTTTAAAATTTGTATAATAATTTAATAGCATCCTTTAATTAAAAGACAAATTATGATAGTTGACTACTCTCTACTGTATGTCTACCAATGCCCCATGAATGAATCATAATGATTAATTCTCAAAATTTACACACAACCAGGGTGCAAGGCACCTCTCACTACAGACAGGAAATGTATCTCTTAAAAGTGCTGGTCTCTAGAGCAATGACTAAATCATGTGCAACATATATATATATACACACACACAAGTGTGGAAAAGGTGTGTGTAAAACTTGTCTATATATCAGGCGTGACTCACTGGTCTCATCCTGTACACTAGAGTCAAGAGAACATTACAGCATAATACATTACATCTGTTACACAAGCATCCTTATCATTTCATAAAGTTCTCCTTGTCATAGCAGGAAATGAAAGTAGATGAAGTCTGTGCTGATGCCACAGCGGAAGAATATTTGATACAGATCTAATATGACACAGAATACACAGTGACCAGGCACAGGTAATAAATACAGACGCAATTTAGCCTACAATAAATACATCAAATCGACTACATACAAGTGAAATAGACAAGGCCCTCCAGCTCTAAACAATAAAGGTTTTTGAAATCAATTTATACATAGTTTTCCCGGAAAATGATAGCGTAGTGCAAATCATTACTTCACAATTTGGTCAATACTGCACACTAAACCAAATGTTTAGGCCTACATTTGGAAGACACAAATGTATATATTTAATTGAAAGAAATTATGTTAAATTATTTTTTTCTTTAAATAGCCATGTGTGTGTGTGTGTGTGTGTGTGTGTGTGTATATATATATATATATATATATATATATATATATATATATATATATATATTGGTGCCGTCAAACGATTAATCGCGATTAATCACATCCAAAATAAAAGTTTGTTTGCATAATATATGTGTGTGTACTTTGTATATTTATTATGTATATATAAAAGACACACATACAGCATATATTTTGAAAATATTTACATGTATATATTTACATTCATATAAATTATATCATATATAAACATATATAAAAGTAACATTGTTTTTAAATATACACAAGCATGTGTGTGTATTTATATATACATAATAAATATAGACAGTACGCACAGTGTACTGTATATACAGTGCCGTTCAAAAGTTTGGGATCAGTAATGTAAGGATCAAGGGTCAAAGATCACGTGACACTGAAGACTGGAGTAATGGCTGACGAAAATGAATCGCTATATTTTAAAGTATATTAAAATAGGAAACCACTATTAGAAACTGCATTAACATTTCACAGTATTACTATTTTTCTGTATTTTTGATCAAATAAACACAGCCTTGATGAACATAAGAGACTCCATTAAAAATCTTACTGATCCCACACTTTTGAACGGCAGTGTCATAAGATGATATATATATATATATACACAGTCATGGTCAAAAATATCGGCACCCTTGCTAAATATGATCAAAGAAGGCTGTGAAAATTAATCTGCATTGTTAATCCTTTTGATCTTTTATTTTAAAAACAATTCACAAAAATCTAACCTTTGATTGGATAATAAGAATTTAAAATGGGGGAAATATCATTATGAAATAAATGTTTTTCTCAAATACACGTTGAACACAATTACTGGTACCCCTAGAAATTCTTATGAGTAAAATATCTCTGAAGTATATTCCCATTCATATTCACAATTTTGAGCACACCAGCGTGATTATGAACATGAAATTATCCAGCCATGGCTTCCTGTTTCACAGAAATATAAATAGGAGGGAAAACAAAGCCCAAATTTCCTTAATCTCCCATCACAATGAGAAAAACCAAAGAATATATTTCTGATGTGCAGCAAAAGATAATTGAGCTTCACAAATTAGTGAAGTGGCTTTAAGAAAAGAGCTAGAGCAGTGAAAATTCCCGTTTCCACCATCAGGGCAATAATTAAGAATTTCTCATCAACATAAAATGTTACGAAACTGCCTGGAAGAGGACGTGTGTCTATATCGTCCTAATGCACGGTGAGAAGGAGAGTTTGAGCGGCTAAAGACTCTCCAAGGACCTCAGCTGGTTGAATTGCAGAAAATAGTTGAGTCTCGGGGTCAGAAAACCTTAAAAATATATATATCAAACAGCCCCTACGTTACCACATGTTGTTCGGGAGGTTTTCAAGTAAAATTTTCCTAGCTCATCCAAAAACAATCTCCAGCATATTCAGTTATCAGACACGACTGGAACTTCAAATGGGACTGGCTTCTATGGTCAGATGAAACTAAAAATGAGCTTTTTAGCAGCAAACACTCAAGATGGGTTTGGTGAACACAGGGATAAAAAGTACCCCATGTGTACAATGAAATATACTGCTGTATTTTTGATGTTGTGGGCCTATATTTCTGCTGGAGGTCCTGGACATCTTGTTTAGACACATGGCATCATGGATTCTATCAAATACCAAAAGATAAAAAAAAAATCATAAATTACTGACTCTGTTAGACATCTTATAATGGGCCATGTTTGGATCTTCCAACCGTACAATAACCCAAACACAAAACCAAGCTTCTGCTATGGCCATTCCAGTCCTCTGACCTGAACCCTGTAGAAAATGAGTGAACTGAAGAGAAGAAGCACCAACATGGAGCTGGGAATCTAAAGGGTCTGGAGTGATTCTGGATGAAGGAATGGTCTCTGATCTATTGTCAGGTGTTCTCTAACCTCATCAGGCATTATAGGAGAAAATTTAGAGCTGTTAAACTGGCAAATGGAGGTTTAAAAAAGTATTGAATAAAAGGGTGCCGTTAATTGTGGCCAATGTGTATGAGAGAAAACATTTATTTCATAATGATATGTCCCCCCATTTTAAATTCTTATTATCCAATGAAAGGTTAGATTCTTGTGTAATTTTTTTAATAAAAGATCAAAAGGATTAACAATGCAGATTAATTTTCACAGCCTTCTTTAATCGTATTTACCAAGGGTGCCGATATTTTTGGCCATGACTGACATGTATACACACATGTAAATTTTTATTTTTTTATTTTAATTTTTTTATAAATCTATACATCTTGAGCCCTATACTGAGTCATGACAAATTTTTAAGATTTAGAGCAACTGCTTGATTTTGGATATTTAAGAAAATAAAAGTGGAAAACATGAAAAAATTTGGAAAAGGTAGAAAAAGAAAAAAGAAAAAAAAAGAGCAAGAGAAAATCTGGTCAAAATGATCTTTGTCCATAGAGTCCAGAAATAGAGGGGGCTTTTAAAATGAAAACTCTCTACAACAAAGAGCCCAGCAGACTGTAGCATTCTGTCCAATCCCCATGAAAGTACTCCGCAAAAGCCACCTGCTAACACATTCAGCACATCAAACACTTGTCTGTTGTCATTCACATCAATAGAGGCTTGAAATTGGGCATTTTTGCGTCTATGCTGCATTATTAAGACTTTTTGTGATTAAAGACTGGGCTTCACTGTAGGTCTGAACTCTACAGACAGATTCCTTATGGTGAACATGTATCTAAATATACTGAAACCAACCTCTCGCCTTGCTCTCCTCCATCTTACTGTGTAATGACCCATCCTGAAGGCTCTTTGACACCTGCACTAGAATGATGGAGGACATGCTTCAACAGGCCCTTGGGACGAATTGCCATCAGACAGTGACGCATGACCAAAGTGAGAGGATACGAGGTCAGTCGGGTGAGATTTAAAGAGACAAATCACAATTCGAAGCCCAAAAAGGTCACATATCAATGGCATTTCTTGAAACCAAATTTTGGGTGTTCACACAACTGCACTTCTGGCCTATTTTGACTCAGCTGTTCTGACATGTTAGGGACAGTGTCATTGGTATAACATCTTTGGCTTGCAGTTCACAGCCATCCCAATGGTTATGACAGATTAAGAACGCAGGCTAAACAAGAAAACAGCCAAAGGGTTGCTGGATCAAGACCCACAAGTCTAAGCCACAGCATTTACGACAAGGCCTTCAAGCTGAGTCAATTCATCATCAACAGCGAGATAAACAGCTCTTGATTGGACGCAAACTAAATGAGGATTAAATTTGCATAACGATAAATGATACGGCACGAATAATAGGATTAGCGAGCTGCTTGCTGCGATTTCACCATCTTTTTTATGCCGTGATGAAATTCTCCGAGGTAAGCTTGAGGAGGTAAAGCATGTGCGTTAGAATAAGATGTAAATTCTTCCATTAAAGTGGATAGTCTACAGTAAAATGTTGAGATAGTGAGATAGCGTGGGGAGACCCTGGAAAAGTCTTGACCACTTATAATTGCTAAAATCTCACTAAGAAGCTGTATGACATCTCATTAGAGCAGTTTCAAACAAGCCATAAGTGTTGTTTCCTGGGGGAATAATTTCACACCAATCTGACAGGATTTTTGCAAAAACCACTTATGGAAGTCACTACAGACTAGAGGATATAACATATTTTGATGCAAAACACTGGCCATTGTGGACACAGATTAAAACAACACAACCTTTAATTTATCACATATTTCTCCAAAGAATAAATTATTGAGACTTCAATAATTGTTAGAAATGAAGGTAACACTTTACAATAAGTTTCAATTCCTCAGCCTCATGTAATGCATTAGACGTCATAAGCTAATGACGCACAAAAATTTTTAAACATCATTTATTAATCTAGGTTAATGTTTATCTTTCAATATAATATTGGTTGTTGCTAATTCATGTATATTCAACACACATTAACTATTTATAAAGCTTAAAATGTATAATGTGTAGAAATGAACATTAACCAAGGTAAATTCTGAAACGCATTTAAATGCAGAATGAATGAACAAAGAAAAATTTAACCTTAATGTAAAGTGTTACCAAAATCTGAATAAAAATCAAATGCCAAAATAATATTTTAAGCTGCTGTGCTCTGAAGAATAAAAGTAATTATGTACTGTGGCAAACACGTCCTTGTTATTCCGCAGAATCAGTTGATGGTTCCACATTTTGCTGAACCAAAGTCCTGACAAAATTAGGCAATTATGCCTCTAAATGTCATCATGAATTTCACCAATTTTCCCAGCTCATTTAAAGCAGCCCTCTGCAGTAATTTTAAAGCCTGCACTTTGTTCCAGGGAACAGCAAAAAGACCACATCTTAATTTAAGCCTGTGGAAACCTCAAAGGTAATTTTGCTTTTCAGTTTGCTTGTCTCTGTCCATATAACTAAAATAACACAATAGTGAAGAACATTAATCTATATAATGCAGCCTGTATGCTCTCATAAAAACAATGAGCTCAAGACATACATTATGTAATGCTACTCCATTATCCTGCAAACAGAGATGAACTTTAAGGCAATTTAATTCTCTATATAGACAGACAATCAGAATGACTAATGTTCTGGAACTGAAACTGTAAGCCTAATAACAAAAAATACAACATATAACCATTTTGCAACTACCTACAATATATACAACGTTGTCCCTTTTGTTGAAGTAGGCAGCAAATCAAAAGTTTATTCACACACACACAGAGGAAAAATTATATCTAAAGTAAATAGCTCAATATAACCTTAAATGCATGACAAAGCACTGTAGTTTTACTATTTTATTAACTTTTTCAACAAAACAATTTTTGCACTCACCTCTCTTGGCTTTGGCTTGCCGCACCCTCCATATTGTTTTGTGGATCTCAAAATTGTAGTTAGCTGGCAAAGTCTTAATGGCCTCGTTGAGCTCTGGATCTTTGAGGATCTCATCAGGAATCTGATTGGCCACTCTCCTCGGACCTCGCACTGCATTAAAAAGACTTCACTTAATTCACTTCATTTAAGTTTGCTTTAAGCATTACTGAACTCAAGAGTCCATGAAGACCCCAATGTGCAATACAGTATGTGCAATTATAAACTGCCTTAGTAAGTTCAACTAAAAATGGTATTTTTATGAGAAATTGATTGGGCTACAGTCTATACAATAAGACAAGGAAAGCCCATGCACTCATTTCTCAGATACAAAATTAATCATCACACAATCAATCAGTGCGCTGTCAGAACAGCTGCTGAACTGAGAGGTCAGTCATCAGCAGAATGAGTCTGTCAGCGATGTCCATTTATTTTTGAAATCTATGACAGACAGACCATCTGTAATGTAAGTTCTGGCTATAGTTTAGTGAATGGCTATTCCTACACTACCAGTTAAAAGTTAGGAATAATTAAGATTTTTAATGTTTATGAAATTTCTCAGCAGCCATTACTCCAGTTTTTATCCCTTTACTACATTCTAAAATATATTAAAATACAAAATATTTTAAATTGCATTAATATTTTGCAATATTACTGTATTTTTATCAAATAAATGCAGCATTGGTACGCATAAGGGACTTCTTTAAAAATATTTAAAATGTTAATAAGTACATACAGTACCCACAAAAAATATATTTTACAGGCAGAACTGAATCACAGTAGTATATTTTTCCACTGATTAACCAGAAGAAAAAAAAAAAACTCTAATGTTTTATAATGCACCCAAATGAACACCAATTGTAGTCTATTGGTTTTAGAAGTCAGATAAATTGTTAAGTGGAAATAATATGCGTGTAGACAAGGGCTTTCAATTGATTGTAATATAAATACTTCAAGGTCCAATTAGTAGAGAGCCAGTTACACATGCGGAAACCTACACAATGAAGAAAAAACACCACTCTAAATAGCTTTAAGAAAAGTTAATTGAAAAGAACAAGGCAGGGGTTGGATGGAATATTTCCAACTTACTGAATATCTCTGGGAGTATTACTAAATCAATAATTAAGAAATAGAAAATGTATGGCACACTAAATCTACTTGGAGCAAGCTAGCTTAAAAAAGTAAATGACTATGCAAGGAGAAGACTGTTGAGTGTGGCCACAAAGAGACATATAGTGGTTCGGGTGTTTTACTACTAGGGATACTTGCAAAGAGAAAGTCACTGTTTGAAAAAAAAAAAAACGGAAAAAAAAAAAAGTAAGAAGCTCATCTACCAAGTTAATAGGGATATTTAAGCAAAAATAAATAAATAAATAAATAAATATATATATATATATGTATATATAATAATAATAATATATATATATATATATATATATATATATATATATATATATATATATATATATAATGTAATAATGTAATGAATAAATGTAATACATCATTATCTATTTATTTATATATTTACAAAAAAAGTATTAGTATTGTGCCAATAAGAGGCATTTAAATAAACGCGTTTAATGGGGTGTATAAAAGGGTGTATAACTTGTTATTAACATATATACATATATATATATATATATATATATATACATATATACACTATAGATACTATAGATGACAGAAAACAACAAATATTACAATCATTATAATATTTTCCTTAAAATAATTCCCATTTTCAGCCAAACAACACAGCAAGCAAGAGACTGACGACAGTGTTTAGACAGATTGCAGAATGCTTACACACCTGCAGTGAGTTTAAAAATGCTGAGGACAGGAAGAAGGGTAGCAGTAAGAAGACGACAGACATGTGATCTGAGAGCAGCAGGATTGATGGGAATACACGAAACACAATCATTTATCACAAACCCACTGCAGTCAAGTGATGCTGTACCATCTCATGGTCAGTAAAGCTTAAAGAAACACTGAAGTTCACTTCAATTTACAGACTAAAATAGCACTGATGTTAAAAGTTAAAACTATTTTCTAATTACAGCCAATCAGTATACATAAGCTTGTGTAGAACAACTCTATTACAGTTTACAATTGTGCATAATTTAATTGTGATATATGATTTCAAACAAATGTTTTGAGTGAGATTATTTAATAACCATTTGAAAAACCATTGTAACTAATATTCAGAGACTACATAAATACACATTAATTGCACTTACACATCTATGGGACAAGGTGTGCTACACATTTTTATCTTTAACAGTTATTAGGCAACAATATTTTCTGTATATTACACTATACAGGAAAAAAAAGAACATTTCTCTGTTGAGCAACATAAACTACAGTTTATATAAGGAATAGCTAGTTCGTGGTGTATGAAACCAAAATACAAAACTACTGATAAATTAACACATCTGTGCATTTTAACTTACAGTCACAGTTATTTAACCTTTTTTCACAACGTCCCTGTGTGACAACTAGCCCCGGTTAATATGTAACTGCAGTAACACATACTACAGTTTAGATCACATAAGAACATTTCTGGAGTACTAACATAGTAGTGACAGCAATATATCTTATAAGGCACCATGTATTTCACACAGCATCAGAAAGAATTAGTGCCTGCAGTTTTATCGCGATGTTACTTTTAAAACCGAACTGGATTTTATAGCTGACAGACATCGCAAACACGATGATGTATTAAAAAAAATCTAACTATTAATACTCACCATTTGTTTTTTTCGCAGCGACCACTTCAATCTCGCTAGTTGGAGCCGCCATCTTTCCCCAAACAAGTGCACGTGGAGTGAAACAGGCATTACACATCGAACACAGAGCTGATGTGAGCAAATCAAGTGCCGATGCCATCGATATGAGCGATGCATGAGAGACGCAAGAAAAAAGTTTTCAAACATTTTATGCCAAGGACCCAAGAAGCAAATTTGATCTCATTGGAAGAGATCTCTTCCTAAAATAAAAAAGCAGATATATATTTACATGTATCAAACACCATTTATGCTGAGTGAGAAAAGTATTTATTAAGCAGACATTACCCTCCTTTCTATGATTAGAGTCGTGGTTCAGTTTTAAAAAGTAATTTAGGCTAACTGAAAATGTTTCTCTTTAGGTTTCTCTCAGAAAAAAAAAAGGTACAAAACTGTCACTGGGGCTTTACACTTTACACAGTTTAGGTAATAATAGCTACATAGGCCTACTTTTAAAGTACTAAAAGAGTAGCCTATGTAGACATTTAAGGTACTGATATGTGTAGCCTACCGTTTAGCCGTAAATAAGTTACAAAGATGTAGCATTTAGCTTTTGTACCTTTGGGAACCAGTTTAGTGACAGCTTTGCACATTTTTTTTTTTTTCCTGAGAGTATGTGTTAGTGAATCATTTTCAGTTCAATACCTTTTAAAATGGAAGGCAAATTTGGTGAAAAAAATTTGTTCAGAAATCTTAAATTTCTTTCCCTAATCTCACATTTGTACATTATGTAAACTTATAAAATTAACAAAGTAAAATCTATTTTTTTTTTAAATAATTATTAAAATATATATATGTAGCCTATTCCATACTAATATTTATGCTATACTTTAGGAAATAATAGGCCTATGTACCTTTAAGGATTTACTATGCACACTTTATAGGTACAAAGGTCTGTTCAAAAGGTACCAACTCTAATGACAGTTTTTGTTCCGAGTGTGTATACCCTGGTTAGGAATCCTCCCATTAGCCTATGTAGTCTAAAACTAAAATATGACTTTTTAGTTATTAAGGGCTTAAAAAAAAAAAAAAAAAAAAAATTACCAAGAAAAATATCAATCTACAGCATCTAACAAAATTAAGCTTTCTAAACATGAACAGGGTCGGTGCTAAGGTGCAGTTGTCATTCTCACAGCCTGTAGTCTCCTCATTAATCAAATTTATAAAGAGTCTTTCATGACTCCTCATCTCCATCTGTGCTCTGTCGCCTGTTGTGTATCTGCCTGTGAATGGAGACAGAAGTGCTATAGCTTGAGTCACCAGTCTCCTTCACAGTGAATGAATCAGTGGAAGTGTTCCTGTGTCTCAGATGCAAATAAAAACTACACAGAGGTGAAAGAAGCCAGAAATAAAAATAAGACTTACATTTTTCATCTTTGATAAAGATAATAGCTACTATGCATGTCTTTATACACAATTTATTTTACTAGGGTATTAAAAAAAACAAAAAACGTTTTTTCCCCCAAAAAATAAATGGTCCGAATGGTATCCTTTAGCATGCTTTACCCACCCCCTTTGTAAGTATTTTACCTCAGTTTGATTTAGCTCCTCCTCCTAAATTGAGTCAATTTAGATAATGAAACACACTTTGTTTATTTGACAAGACATTCTTATAGTAACACTGGCAAAAGAAGTATACTTCAAAATGGATAATAATGCGATTTAGCTTAATATATATATATATATATATGTGTGTGTGTGTGTGTGTGTGTGTATCTGTGTGTGTGTGTGTGTGTTTATGTATGTAGCCTTCTTTTTTAATTATTTTTATATAATATATTTTTTTTTTTTTTTTTTTTTAACAGCAAAGCAAGGTTGTATTCAAGGTCTGCCAGCCTACTAGAGACAGTAGGGGAGAAAAGCAAGACACACACACACACACACACACACACAGAGAGAGAGAGAGAGAGAGAGAGAGAGAGAGAGAGAGAGAGAGAGAGAGATTAAACGAGCTCCACACACCAAGAATATATCAACCACTAAACCAACACATGGTAGTGTCAGATTATTTTGGGAGAGGGAGAGAGAGAAAACAACAGTCCATAAGTGGATTGAGAGCCCCATCAGCTCAGAGGCATCACAGACACGCGCATCTCTCAGCTGGAGCGCAGCATCTGTCCATTCCGCCACTCACTCACCGCGCACGACATGTGAAGGTGTAACGCTCATACATGTGATTTGTCCGTGTCCCGAGACCCGAAATATATGGACGAGATGCTTTCAAGAAGGTGGATTGTTGGAGATTTTGTATGGAGGCAGCGGGACACCTCCCCATAGTTCGGCGTAGAGTCTCTCTGAAGAGTGCGCGAGAGACCGACACCAGAGTTGCCGCGGCTCGGATTGAGGACCATCTGCTGATTTTCCCCAACAATCTGTGTTTTAGAGGGATAACCGACTCTCAGAAGCGTCAGTATCTGGCAATAAGAGCTTTTAGAGCTTTTCTGGATAACATACTACAATATTGCTTGTTTCGTGGGGGTCGCTGAGACCTGAACTACACCACCAGGTGCCCCCGCTTAATCTATTTACCGGATAACAATTAATACTGCAGAATGTGTTCCTCTCCTTTTGGACTGCTCTCAATTGCATCTAGTGAAATATTTGCTCGGGACCACACAGGATGAAATGGACATCAGCACTGCAATAAATTAGCCAAATTGAAATTCAACGAGAAGTCTCATCTAAGCTATAGGAATACATACATGTATGTATTCTGATTAAATCAGACAACGTTTGATAGATCGCCTGGCATCTTACTGACAGTGTGAAGTCTGGAATACAAGAATAAATGAACCTGAGTGGACAGACAGAGAATTAACAATATCCAACATGTTTAAACGTGGTAAGTGCAATTTACAACTTTTATTCCTGCTGTTTTTAAATAGACATAAGTTGAATTTTGATTTGAAGAATATTTATACTTAAATGTTGATTTTTTTATATATATAAATGAGAATAAATATCGTCTTGTGTGGAATCACAGCATGGTTTATTTATGATTTTAGATAAATAATAACTGCTTAAAAATGCATTAATTTCTATTAATTTTTTTCCCTACTTGAGCTGTTCTTCCTTGAAAATTGTTTTTATTATAGATAAAGATGCTTGTTGCAGTTATGCAACAATTATAAAGTGTTATTTTTTATAAAATGTTTAATAGTTTTTTACAAGCTGTTTGAAATGGAAAATGACACAGGTTATATATATACATACATAAAAACAAAAATGCTTGTTGCAGTAGGTTTTGAAAGTTTATGTAGCAGGCTGTTAAGTTGTTACAGCTCTCATCCCTGATCATTTTCCCAGAATCATGTGTGTCTGCCACCGGGTAAGCTCAGCGTAAAGCAGATGTGTTTCAAATATTCATCATCATATCATGAAATATTTTCTTAAGATGCTAGAGGTGGGTGCCGCACTGCAGTTTATGGCCGGTTTTTCATCAGAAAGCATTGTGCTGTCTGCCTGGCTCCAATATATTTCTCTTGATGGCTTAAACAGGTTTGGCTCAGACAGTCTGTCACATTTATTTATGAACAATGTTTATGATCAAATGAGGAAGTGTAAGGAGTGAATGGTAAATCGATAGATTAACTGGTTAGTGCTAAAGCTGTCAGTGGGAGACACTTGAATGACCTGCAGATTATTGCAAAGACTTGTCAGTTTGTTTTTACTTGATCGGTGGTTGTCAGTCTTGGACCTGGCGTACCAGTTGAACCGTATTTAACACACCATCAGCTCATTACTAGAGGCTCCAGGACCTGAGCAGGGTGTGTCAGATAAGGGAGACATCTAAAATGTGCAGTGCCAGGATCAAAAATGACAGCCACTGCACTAGATCAAATCATACGTGGTTAAACAGATCATAAATATGATCTTACTGCCCAGTGTTTACTAGGACATTTCCCTTACCCCATTTACTGCACATTTAAGCGTCTCTAGACCTTTTGCATGGCACTATCACAGACGCTCAAGCTCTCAGGTTGCTGACTGCATAACCATATAGTGAGTCAGTCTGGAAAACCGAATTTCCTCGGAGGAGGCCCAAAGCTTAATGCAGAGACAATTGTTATTTCAATAGACTTGGCGTAGGAACAAAACACACCTATCAAGCCTCTCACAGCACACTAAAGACCCCTTATGAATGCCTGTGAGGAGCCTGTGGTGCAGATATGAGAACAGTGGGTTGGTTTTGAACTGATCTGGATCTGATTTTCATTTACCTCAAAGTACAACGCTACAGTGTGGTTTTGCAGTATCTTTTTGGAGATATTTGATCCCGCATACTTTGGGACACACTGTATTTGTTTCTTATATTATATTGTAGTAGTAGAGTCAGCAGAGTTGTAAGTGCAGATGAAAAGTTTTATGAATATTATATATGCAAACTAGCATTCAAAAGTCTGGGGTCAGTAAAATTTCATATGCTCAGATGCATTTGTTTGATCAAAAACACAATGAAAACAGTAATATTTTGAAATATTATTGATCCTTCATAAATCCTTCTAATATGCTGATTTGCTGCTCCAAAACATCTTATTATCAATGTTGAAAACAGTTGTATCTATAACTTTTATATTTAATTTTATTATATGTTTTTATTTTTTGTAACATTATACACTCAAAAAAGGGCACTGCACTGCAAACATAAATAAACAAATAAATGAATAAAATAAAAATAAAAAATCAGCATCAATTCTTGCTGATTAAAAGAGTATTTATCTCAAAAATGGAAATTAATTTGAAATCTTAAAATCTTACTGACTCCCAACTTTTGATCAGTAGCGCGTGCACACACATACACAAACACAAAATAAAAACTTTATATTTTTACACAACAACCTCATTTCTAATTGGTTAAACTTGTAGTTTTGCATCTCACCCTCAGTGTCCCCAATAAAGAAAAGCTTTAAATTGGCATCAACAAAATGGATCTAGATTTGCCAACAGCTGTCAATACCATCACAAATTATAAGGCCATCTAATGGAATAACTGTTTTTTTTTTTTTTTCTAATTCGTTTTGTTTTGTTTTTTATAATTATGAAGAAAATTTGTTTTTAAAAGTCAGATAAGTTTCTTTTAGGCTAATGAGGTTTCTTTGCTCTGTTGGGTATTAATTGGCCTTTCACTTCAGAGTGCATCAGAAATAGCGAAAAATTCTGCAGCTTTCTGTTGTGTCTATGATGTATAAATAGAGAAGAGTGAGAATATTCTGAATTTATCAGATGCTATGCACTAGTATGACATTTTCCAGAAACGGCTGGGCAATCTGGTTTTGTGGCAGTGCCCTGTGTGCTAGTCTCAGCAGGGCTGTGCTGTTTCTGCTAGTAAGATGTCCAATTTCCTGAAATTTCTTCCTCAATTTCCTCCCAAACTCACTTAAACACACACAGGCATGTTTTGGTCTTGGCTGTTTTAAGAAAAAAAGAAAAAAAAGAAAAGTGCAGCCACACTTATCCTGCCCATCTCTTAGACTGCCTCCTATTTCTCTGTTTCTGTTTCTTTCTATCTTCTGCTTGCACTTCACAATTTCTGACAGGCATTTAAATTGAAACATGTATATATGATGCGACACGGTATATTCAGATTTCAGATGCTTATCTGAAAGCAGTGCTTCAGACCGTAATTGGTTTGTTGTGCTGAGTTATCAGTATAGAGAATGGCCTCGTTTTAAAATTCAGCCTTGAAACGTTGTCAGGCCCGGAAATCTACATCCGGTGACAAATATATTCTGTGCTCGAGTGGATCCAGTTTGTTTCTGCTCAAAATATCAGGCACAGCCCACACCTGCAACCGAACCAGAAAGATTTTCCCTGCAAAACCTCTGCAATGAAATGAGAGAAATAACTCTTTTGTGGATTAGCTATGATTACACAGCTGTGAGTGGAGAAACTAGGTATTCAGACATGATCCTAGACAGCGTTGTTATGGGCAGATGGATGGGAAAGGAGAGCTGCAGTTGGTAAGCAAAAGAGGGAACACCTGTGGCCTGACACCACTCTCCTGCACAGCTGCTCATATTCCCCATTTCTGAGACCTTCACTCATCACCACAAACACCCTCAGACTGAAATACAAAGTAACTAGAGACAACCTTTCCAGCCTGCACCTGCTCAGTACTGTTATTTGGGCTACAGGATACCCCTTATTATTTGTAAAAACCTGATAATTTCCAGCTCCAAACATAATCAAACAGGTTTCTGGAAGACTTACCTTTGTTCGGTCAAAATGCACACTGCTGGTTGAGCTTGTTTGTGATAGCTTATTTATAACTGTCACTTTAAAATAAACTGGGATATGAATAAATATTTGAATATTAAAAAAGTGATACACTTCACATTTATCACTTATATGTTTACCACAATCAGCCTTCAGCATCATTTTCTCATATAGGCTACAGTAGTGACAGTTGATTGATTGATTTTTAACAATAACTTTTAACCTTTAAAAGCAGACCTACTGTGAGCTACATGGTTGTTAATTGATGTTATATGCTTTCACTGAAGCTGCATGATTTCAAATTCTTTTTAAGTAATCATGTTTAACAGTTGAATTCTTGGTGAAAAACTACATTGCCCATGTTTGTGCAGTGAAATCTTGACCAATCAGAGAATTGCGACAAGCACACTTTAGCGCCTACCCATAGCGAATGACTTTATTCATTTGATTGTCATTCGCAACACTCAAGGGGAGTTCACAGTTTTGTACATTTTTTTTTTGTTAGATTTTCAAACACTTTTTTTGCTTCAAATTGAATTTAGTAATGTTGTGATTCACCTTGTGGCTTATAACATATAAGTAAGACTTTATTAAAACTCCTATGGGAAAAATAAATGGGAAAAATACTGACAGAACCAAGGCTGCTGAAAAAGTGGATGGCCACTGTTGACTCTATTACATGACCTTCTGGAACACTTGATTCTGATTGGTCAATTGCGTCATCTAACGATCTGATATTTCCTAATATTGACCGTCATCCACATATTGAATATACTGAAACAGGCACTATGTTCATGCCTCGCATATAACCCTGCATGCAGACTTTTTAATTTTTATTTTTTTTTAGCTGGGTGGTCAAACATGGTTTGATCAAACTTGCATTTTAGGAACTAGTTCACCCAAAAATGAAAATTCTGTCATTAATTAGTCACTCTCATGTCGTTCCAAACCCGTAAGACCTTCATCTTTAGAACACAAATGAAAATATTTTTGATGAAATCTGAGAGCTTTCTGACCCTCCGTAGACAGCAAGGGAACTACCACGGTAAAGGCTCAAACATGGTTAAAATAGTTCATGTGACATCAATGGTTAAAAGAAAGAATTGTTGAATAAAGTCTTCTCATATCTTCTCATAGTGAATAAAAGAATTCTCATAGCTTCATAAAAGTACAGTTGTCACATGGACTATTTTAACGATATCCTTTCTACGTTTCTGGGCTTTGCAGTATCAGAAAGCTCTCAGATTTCATCAAAATTTCTTAATTTGTGTTCCAAAGATGAACGAAGGTTTTACATGTTTGGAACGGCATGAGAGTGAATAATTAATGACAGAATATTTTTTGAGCTCAGTGTAATTCAGTAGTTTTAAGTAGTAATACACAGGCTCTGATCACATCACTAGACTTCAATTTCCACACAGTTATGAAACATGCCTCAGACCTCTCTGCATGCCAAACAGCTAATTTCCTGAAGGACACTCACTGAATGACAAAAGGATGAGCGTAGAGGCCAGCAAGCGCCTTTGCCTGTCATCCTACCCTGTCCCAAGGGAGATAAATTCTTATCATTCCAGCTTTCTGTAATTATAAGTAATTAGTAGCACAGGAAGTGGTATTTTAATGAGAGTCATTCTCTACTTATGTCCTCATCTTTGTGCACCTTCTGACCAGTTCAAACCGAGCACAGGATGCATTTGGTTTGGACAAGGATTGATGTTTTATTCATATATTATCTGCTTGGTTTGTTTTCCACATAAACAAATGAACCCAGTGTTTTGTTTTTCTTTTCCATAAGGCTGACTTCCATTGGCATTAGACTGATGCTGGTACATTGTAATGGTTAAGACGGAATGAGTTTGAAATCCGGATGCTTGTAGCTGACATTTCATCTTGCAACAATGTTCTCATTAACTCATAATTCATACACAAACTATAATTAAATACACATTTTCTGGCTGCTGTGGTGTCCAGAAGGGAGGAAGTCTCCAGCGTAGCATGTGGCATCTCTAAATGCCCTTTACCAACACCTGAAATCTCAGCACAAATATCTCTCCTCTGTCTTTGGAGTGGAAATGAGATGCTGGCTTGGTCATTAGTGGATGATAATGAGGTAAGAGAGACAAACAACCCTAAGCCCTGTTGGTTTTGTTAATATTAATAATTAATTTCTGATTAAGTGGCTAATTGCAGTGGAAAGGTCAATGTCAACGTAAGGTCCGTTGATGTTAGGAGATGAGTAGAGTAGAAAGAAAGGGAGGTGGAAAAAAGATATCATCTTTTTTCAACTAAGTAACCACGTACCATCAGATTTTTTTGGATTTAATTAATAAAAAAAAGTCAGTTCAAAGTAGATTGGATTGGATTTTATAGATTTTTTTTAAAATTCAGCTTAATGTTGCATAAAAAATACATTTATATAATTTTTAATGCAACTATAGTACAGTATATAGTGTATATAAAGCCAAAATATAGGCTACTCTACAGTTTAAAGTTGCAGTCGGTGAGATAAAAAAAGAACAATAAATACATTTAAATTATTAATAAATTTAAAAATAAAGAAATTAATACTTTTATTGGGCAATGGCAATTCAAATGGATCAAAAGTGACACTGAGACAGTCCAAAAGATTTCTATTTTCAATAAATTATTTTCTTTAGAAATCTGTATTCATCAAATAGTCCTTAAAAAATCGGATTTTGTTTGCACAAACATGATTTCTGAAGGATCTTGTGACACTGAGGACTGCTGCTGAAAATGCAGTTTTGCCATTACAATAATTTATTTTTTAAATATATTAAAGAGAAAATATTTATTTTAAATTGTAAACTGTTTTTACCGGGTTTTTTTTAAACCAACTACTACAGGTAAGTTGTTTCTTTGGTCATGTTTTCTCTGGCCTAGGGCAGTAAGTAAGCCAGAATTATCACTGGTGCCCCTTCAGAAAAAAAAAGTGCATGATGCCCTGAAAGGATATTACAGTGCAACAGTGTTGACAGTCGTCCCAAGCGTTCTAATGCTCCATTGATAGACCCACCTGAGAGATGCTTTCATTCCCATAGTGCCATGACCAGTGAGTGCTGAGACAGGGATGCTGTCCTCCCTGCAGGCTTTGGTTGGCATCTGTCACATTGCACTACTAACACATGACATGTGGATGGCGCTGGCTGAGGAACTGGATAATCATCAGGGAGACACATAAATTCCAGAGAGAGTGTGTGCGAATTGAAGCAGCCATGCAAAGATATACGGTACACTGCATAAATCAGTGTATATGCAAGGGTAAACTCACACACAGCTACACGCTTAAATCATGCTTTCTCTTAACTGTGCTCTTAATGTGACCTTCAGAATCTGTTCATTTCCTCATGGCTCATATTGCAGGTTTCATGTTCCCGCAGTGTTTAATGGAAATTATGGAAACAGTATCTGTCTGGAGTCTAGTCCATTTTAGTACAATCTTTACCTCTGATTGAAGTAAATGGGTTTGTTTAATTATAAAACTCTCAGCGTGGAGCTTATAATAGCCAGAAACTATGATCTGACTGTAATCTTGCAGAGTCATTTTTAGGCTCCCTCTTGTTCTCCTGCTTTACTTTTTCTCTCTGGCTGCTTCTCTCCTGGGTCTCTACTTCTATCACGCTTTCTTCTATGATCTAGTAATGGGACATAATATAGAAACTAGAGATGTGAATGGGGTAATAGTCACTTTCTTTATGTTGAGACAAACCCGATCATCATCTTGGATCGAGGCCATAGAAGGAATCTCTGTCATTGCTGGGCATCTTTTCACATTTTACTCTCAGCTCAGATTGAATGAGAGATTGAGGTGCTGAGAAAAAGCACCAAATAAGAGACAATTCCTCTGTGTTATAAGGCCTTCTCTTGCCTGCAGGATCTTCATTGTATGATTGAAGCCAATTCAAAGATCAGCATTCCCTCCAAGATATTCTATCAATAACTCTACAGTGGGGTGTCTGGCACACAGTCCTCCTGGGGGCAGAATGAGCCTGTTTATCTCCAGTTAAAAGCTAATACGGCCATATCTATGTTTAACCTTATGTATGATGGAAAGAAAAAGCTGTGTGAAAGAAAAAGCAGAAGTGAGATCCATTTAAAATTATTATTTTTTTTTGCCTAGAATAGACAGAAATAAGATTAAATAGAGATTAAATGGAATTTTTAAAAATCTAAATAATCTCAATCTAGAGCAGTGCTTTTCAACCAAGGGGCCGGGGCCCACTAGGGGCATCAGAAAACTTCCAAGTGGGCCACACACTGGTACAAAATCTGTCACTGGGGCACTACCCTTTATTAGTACCTAAATGGTACATATTAGTACCCTTTGAATGGGTAGCGTCTCAGTGACTGCTTTTCTATCTTTTTTCTGAGAGTGAAGGATGACTTAAAAGAAATAAAATTTTAATAAATTAAAATTCTTATTATTACTTTAAAAAAATTATTTTATTGAAGAACATACAGTTTTGAAACATCTGGAAACACAATAAAAGGTGCAAAATCTGTCACTGGGTGGTACCTTTTAGGTACTAATAACAGGCCAAAATGGACCGTTTAGGTACAAAGATGTACCTTATGAAAAGGTACTGCCCAAGTGACAGCTTGAATTGAGTGAATGAATTTTGGATGAAATATATAAATGTATGCTCCCCATTGCTGTTAATAGCTGAAAAGCTTTAAAGCAATTAATTTTGTCATAATTATGGAAGAGATACTGCAAATTCGGGGGATAGGAGTTCTTTGGATATTGCTTTGGAGATATGGAGACCTTCAAATCATAAAGGACCACTTCTCTAGAAGTTATTTCAACATATCTGTGATGAAAGGCAAGGTCTAAAAGCAGCTATTTTAATGGTAAATTAAAAAGAACAGAAAATCAGGGAAATAGGAACAGGAACTCAAAACACACAAACCTCAATGAAACACGGGGAAACCAGGTCTTAAATACTCAAGGGATAGCAAGGGACACCTGGAGACACAGTCGAGGGAAACCAATCAGAAAAGAAACTATAAAATGACTACAATAGGAGATAAGAATATAACAAAAGAGTCCAAACATAAGGCAAAATCTGAGACTTACGACAATATTACAATTGTGTTTGGATACTCCTTAGATTAAAATCTGCAATAAAACATGTTGTATTTTAATACGAACTCAAATATTTCTAATCAAATTCTTCCAAAACCATAACTGGAGTTATATAATCCACAATCTCTTTTATAGCTCTGTGCTCTTACTGTAAGTCAACAGTAGTGTCAAAATGAATTTTTGGCGAAACATCTGCGACTAAGTTCTCCGTTAGATTCCAAGCCTTCTGGAGAAAGAACAATCTTTGAGAAATAAAATTTCCTTTGGGTGTCTATACGACGTTATCGCAGGTTTTTACAGGGGCTCGATACACTTTGCTACATAAAAGACAGAAACACTAATATATTTACTTCAACAAAGGTACTGCTGCAAACATCCACTCCATGATTGTCTTCACAAGCCTCTGTACGCTTGTGTGTCTCATCCGTTACCGTTTTGACATTAAGGCAGGTCATGAAATGTTAAACTACTTCCTGTGCAAATAAACCATAGATTAAATCTCCCAAATCACATACTGAGTTTGGCAAATATTGTCACTCAAAACCCAACCCCCTGGGAACCTCTGTGCCCTTTACACACACCGCTGCAGTGTTCTGTTTCAAATCTATGTTCTAGTTAAGATTTTAATTTGCATTCATTCTGCATCCTGTTTGGTACCTTTGCTAATTTAGAAGACATTTTTAATTAAATTCTGAATGCACAACCCTGGCCTGAATAAGTGTGCATGATGTCAAGGTCTGCTTCTGAATTAGCCTCTCAACAACAGTGTGAAGGCCACATGTAGAGATATTTCAGCATACAATTCAAAAATCAACAAAGAAAAGATGGTCTGATTTACTATGGACTCAAAATACAACTGATGAGTACAATTATATTTTCAGCCATGCTCTTGACTCTTAAAACACACATTGTTGTATGTCAACAGCGAACAGAACTGTTGGATTCCTCCATATTTATAGACAGTAGAAATTCATTTTTGCAATTGGACCTTGGCTGGTTTTCAGGTTATTGCAATTTCATCGGTCTGTGTGCTTTGTTCTGCATATCTAATATCTTGTATCCCATTCTCTTTATCTCTATATCTCTGTATCTTTGTGCACTCTCAAAACACCTATTAGCTTTTAATGAAAGATACAGCAGTGTCAGCTTCTATGATGAAAATCCACACTTCTCATCTTTTCATCCCAAACTGCATTGTTTTCAGAACAAAAAGCCATTAAAATGAAACACATACATGCACAATGTTTCTTTCCCTGGATATGGAGTAGATTGAAAATGATATACAGACATACAGACATGAGCTTTCTTATTAACACAGGAGGCCACTCGCCCTTGAGTGAGACTGCTGTAGTTTCTATAACAGTGTGAGACATTCAGTGCACACAGTGCTATGGGAATGCAAACCTCCCAGTGCTACCTGCAGCCCACCTTAATTGGCATCCATATCTGGTGACCACAAAAATCATAGAAACTTGTGGATTGGCTCTTTTGTCATGGGCCAGCAAGCAACCACATAGAAATGCACAATTTATTTTTATTTTTTTCAGAACACCCTGACAACCACACACAACACACTAGCATTGTGCAATATGGAAAAAATCAACTGCTATTTTCTTTTATTTTATTTTAAATTCATTAAATAATAATAATAATAAATGAATGAATAATAAATAAATATTTTAAATTAAAATTGTATATATTATTTTAATAATTGTATGTACACAAATAATTTAATTTGATTTAATTTCATTCAATTTAATTTAGAGACTAGACTGCATGTGCTACACACTAAGACTTAATTTTCAATACTATAAAAAGACATGACCTAGATTGCAGCTGTAATTGATTCGTCCAGTAGTGAAGCTTTTTATTTACTTTCATGACTCTGAAGTCTTTATGTTCTATTTCAGGAAGTGTGATTGAAGCTTTTAGTGTCAAGACAACCTCTGGGAGAGCCGTTGGTTTAGCAGATTTGCCCCTGTCTCTTGTAGCACAGCCATGTCAGTAATTCATCTAGTACAAACAACAGAAAAGCAAGTGAACGCTTTGTGCCAAGCAGCTCATTTACACTTCCATATTCCCCTATGAATGTTGTGCTTTAAGGCCACAATAAACCCTGTTTCATCCCCCATCTGTGTCTCTTCATTTAAACCACATACTCCCAAAACCGCCTCACCAGAGCAAGAGAAAAAAGCGTTGTAATGCAATGAAAGAAAAACATTGCAACAAAAGAGAGATGCCACAGAGATGCATATTTTGTAGTGGATTAACATATTTTTTAGAGGAGACAAGGAGAATGTATGTAAAATGTAAATTTAATGGAGAGAGAAATGAAAATGAGGTATAAGCTGCAGCTGCAAGGATAGACATTCGCTTATTTCAGGATATTAATGGATGGAACTGGTTTCTTTGTCACGGCTGCTCTCTCCCATGATAGATCAGGAGGTTTTCTGAGAAGCCCAGCAACCAACCTCAGTCGGCCAATCAGAAGGTCGTATTCACTGATGCCTTTGTGCCCATCTTTGGGCTAAACATCAAGACCTCATGTTACCAAGGGAGCTGGAACTTGATTTCAATCACTTTGATTATATTTGCATTCTACTTTGCTTAATTCAAGTCTTTGAGAGCCTTCTTTAAAAGCTCACTGCACAAAGAAATTATGAGATTCACTGAAGGATCTTCCATCAATGGAGATTTAAAGGAAAACTGCTGGAAAGAAGTGGAGAGGAAGTTCTGATTACAGTATGCAGAGGCTGATTATGGAAGGACAGAGGGGCAGTTAAGGCTCTATTTACTGTCAGTGTGGTCAAAATCATGCAGGACTTACCAGCCCAATACACACACACACAGTATATACATATATATATATATATATATATATATATATATATGTATAGTTTTCAAGATGGCTGCCAAGTCAACTGTAAGCACACAACATAAAGCAGGCTTAGTCCTGTACTTCAATGAATTTAGCAATTTATTTATTTTTTTTCTCCAGAGAAGAAAAGCTGTGTTTTCTATCCTCCAGACCTTTCCAGGTCACATTTTTCTCTGTAACAGTTTCATTATTTAAGCTTCCCTTCTATTGCTCTCTGCCTTTGGCGTTCAAAAGAAGTGTACAATGCTTTAGTAAAAGAAGAGCTACCTTGTGCTTACTCTGAAACTATACATTATTCACAACAGGTTAGGGTCATAGACAGGGGTCGTTTAAGCTTTTACACACAAATGGAACCAAGTTGCGACAAGGCCTTCACAGTTCAAAGACTATTTTCCTTTATGTTTTCAACATTAGCTTCAGTTTACAGTTAGCATGGTGCTGTTGGTCACATGAAGTAATGTTAAATCAAAGAAATATTTCATTGCTGTGACATTATAAGGGAATTTTGATCCTCGTTACTACACTGCAATACGTTTTAAAAATATTTTTTGGTTAACATTCCATTTTAGAAATATTATGAGAATGTTATTTTTGAATGCTCTCTGAATGTTCTGAAACAAGTAACATAAAAAATAAAAAAAAAATAAAAAAATGTCCAACTAAAATGTTTCAGAAATTAAACGCTCCATGAAAAATAAAAGAACAACTCTCTGAATGTTTAAAATGTTCAGTTTTAGCTTGGTTGTGCGAACATTAAAGGAATATGCAAATATTATGGGAGTGTGACTTTAAAATGTTATCTTTACAATTTGTTGTAGTAAGTAGTAAGATTTAAATTTAGATGAATATTCAACTGACGTTACAGAAATAAAACATTCCATGAACGATGTATAAATAACATTGTGCTAACATTTTGATTAGTAAAAGCATTAGTAAAGACCAGATAACCAAAATGGCCAAAGTTGTAAGAATGTTCCTTGTTAGCTGTGTAGCTAAAACCAGTTTACAGTGCTAGCTGGTTTTATAGTTGAAGCTGGTTGATCAGCTAACCAAATGTGCTAAAGTCATCCTGACAGGCTAACCTCCCGAATAGCACATGTACGTCTGCAAGATGTCCAGCGCTTCATCTGGAAAGAATCTGCTGTATACAAACATCTGATAGACATCTTTAAGATCATGTCAGTTTTACATACATTCTAAATCATAAACATCTTAAAAACATCTTCCAAATTTGACATCTGATATAGACGTATTGCAGATGAGCAAACACTCTGAGCAAATACGTGTTGCAGATGGAAATGCAGATGTTAAATAGATGTCTCTGTGATATACGTGTGCTAACAGGGGCTGGTTTACCATGTTCCAGAACATAACTTGAACAGGTTGACGAGCTTTCTTGCATGGTATAGTATTTCTGTAAGGTTTACCATCATTCAAGTGAATTACAAGTGATTTACATTTAAAATGCTTATGGTTTTCATTGTCCAAACCCTGCTAATATTATTATGCTAATAAACTCACACAACCCCTAAAATTCCCCACGTCCCATATCACTCTTCTCTAAATACCAGCACAAATAAACAGCAAACACAATAACAACCAAGACAGAAGGCTGTGGTCCACACATGAAGTCTCACAACTCTGCCGCAATTATCTTGCTGATTGGCAAGGCCGCTGGCTTTATGCAGACGCAGCTGTGCTGAAGCAGGTGCATTAGCTGCGTGTGTGCGGCTGCGCTGGTACGAGTCCGTCCACAGGCCCCTTCTTCTGCAGAACATGCCAGAATCACAAAGCAGACACCGCAGACTGCTGCTGCTCTCAGAAGCTGCCACTTGGACAGGTGCAAGCGTTTAACGTAAACAAATGCTTTAACCTACTCCGTCATATGCGGCTCACCCTCATTCGATATCCATTAACGGCTGTTTTTGGCAGTTTTTATTGGGTTCCATCCAGCTGCCTACATAAACAGGCTTTCAAAGACTTCAAGAGACACCATTGCATTAAAATTTAAATGGTTTCGAAATGTCACACTGTGACAGTGAGCTTTAGAAAGCCTTGTTTGTGAAAATCTCCCTTTAGCCTTTGCTCATTAGCATGTTTTAAGGTTACGCATTTGTTTGCAAAGTTAACTTTTGCTTGAGAATGATCCCTGTAGATGTCACGGTGGGGACCGTAGACTATAAAAAAGATGGAATGACGTGTCTCTACTCCCTTCCAAAGCCAAAAGCCAAAAAGCCAGAGAAATGGCCGCTGTCACCTTGTCTTAAAAACATAATTTGGAGCCAGATGCTGTGCTGTAGTGATTGCGAGGTGGAGGCGCGGTATCAAAGTCCCACCCAGACTCCTGCAGACCCAATCACAAGCATACATTCATGATGCCACGCCCACACCCCTTTTTTATAGCATCAAGACTAAAACCAAATGAACACTTGAACATACACCAGCATGATAAGAACCATTTAAAATAACATAATAAATAACTTTTCTTTGGGAAAAATAAATTTATTTTTTGAAGTGCAATTTGTTTTTTTAGTTTGGCTCACATCCCATTCATTTATATAGAGAGGGTGGGGTTTATGACCTATATTACAACCATGCCACTAGGGGGCAAGATAAATGTGTTAGCTTAACATTTCAGGATGTGTGCAGCATGCTTGTTGAGGACGTCGGGCACGAATATAGCTCTACGAAAAAGCTCACAGCGGGGATGTATCTAATACAGAAGAAGCGTCTTCAATTGTCACTTCATTAGTGCCCGTTAAAAGAAGTGACACTGCTGGAACATCTTGTTTTTAATGTTTTGCTGAGTGATGGTTACGGCTGTCATGAAATTGTATACAGTGTCTGAAACTGACAACGGCAATGTTATTTCTAGTAGATTCTCAGACACGCACTCTACTCATTTTTCCATTACTCTATTTGTTCTGGTGAAATCAGAAAACAAAATCCAAACAAATGTGTTATATTAGTTATATTAGAATGGGTTAGAACTTAAAGTGAGTTCTAAGTTACTTTATACTTAATTATTATTGCAATATCTGTCTGTCTATACATTTATATAAAAATTAAATAAAATTATGCATTCTTCACATTTGTATTGACTTGGAAGCATTTAACTACATACCTGTTCTCCTGATAAATGCATTACTTACACCCCAAAATGGGTTTTTCACAGCAGCGCCATAGAAGAAATATTCTGGGTTCCCTAAAAGAACCTTTCGGTGATCAGCTCTTAAAAGAAGAACATTTTAATAATCTGAGGAACCCTATGTGCTATAGGAAAATTCTATGGATGATAAAGTTTCTAAAAGGAACCATGATGGCAATTAATATACTTTATTTATGAGTGTAGATTATTTGTTTATCAAAACAGTAAAGGATCATGGTAAATTATTTAAGCATAACCAATGAATATTCATGAGATAAACCCTCTATTTTGTATTCTATTTGTATTTTTCTCTATCTTCTTGTGAAATCACAAAACAAATCATTTTACATTTTAATCTAAAATAATTAATATTTTGATATCTGTCTATTTACATTAAATTAACATAATATTAAAATATTAAAATTATATAAAATTATAGTGTTCACATCTACGTTTTTGACTGGAAATGTGAAAATATTTTATTAAGACCTGATCTCCTGATGAATACATTGCATAGATTGTTTGTTTATCAAATACATAAAAGATCATGTTAAAGTATTTGAGCATAACCTAATTAATATTCATGAGCTAAGCCTTCTCTATTTTGTGATATCACAACCAGCACATGTGTGCTCCCTCTTTCACCAATTGTTCCCTCCACTTTTTAAAACAAAGTGCCTATGATCTCACACAGACAACTACCACTCCTAAGAAAGGTAACTAATATTCTCCTTTGAGTAAAATAATGTGTGCTAAGCGGTTACACACGCATAAGCGTCACTAAGGTTTATGTCAAAATGTCCAAAAACGCATGGTGGCGGAAAACATCTGTCACTGTGGATAGCTAATTATTGTCTGAACGTGCCTGAAGGTGTGTCACAAACTCTGTGTTATCTTCATAAATGATTGCCAGCATGTCTCCACCAAGAAACACAAGACAATCGCCAAGTAAACACATTGCAATTCAAAATGATAAATGGCCTGAAACAGAATAAAAAGGGAGCGGAGAGATGCGATTGATGCATTAATCAGCGCCGTACAGACACATCAATCAAACTGAAAAACTGCCCATTAATCCCAAGCTTGATGCCTATATACCCAGCTCAGGATTGGGGTAATAGCAGATGGACCGTATGGCCCATCAGGCCTAAAGTCTTTATGGTAGTGTCAATACTACTGGAGTCCCTTATGCCTTCAGAAGTAATGAGACAAAAGCCCCAACCCTGAAAGAGTAATATCATTCATTATCCATGACTAACAGGCGCTCTCTGGCTCCAGTGAGGGGCTGTTCCTGCGTCCTGAAGTCTGCTGTCATTAGCTGGATGTCTTCATGGACCCCTGATGCAGAGACAGTGTCAGGACGGTGGAGGACCATGTCTCTGGTAAGCTCGACTGGATAAATGGGTCCAGACCTCTGCACATGGTGTCCATGACTGCAACTGCTGCCTAGTACACAGCCAAAAAGGTTTTGCCACCTAAAATGCACTTCATGTGGTAACATCCAAATTAACTGAATTCATACAGATTTATTCATTGCCTCACTGGAAAAAAATGACTTCTTAATAAGCTTTAAATTAGTCTATTTTGACGTTTACCTGCAAAAACATTGACATTTCTAAATTTAAATGAGAAGCAACACTGCATAATGTTTTCTAGATTGTCAGTTCAGTGAGAGAAAATATACTTCCATTCAAGATACAGATTTTGTCATATATTGCTAAAAAATAAAAAAATAAAAAAAATAACAGAAACATTATCTGAAAACTCTTTATATCTGTTGCCGTGTGGCTGATTTACTTTTATACTTAGGACAAAAATAGGACAAATATGATTTATTTACTGAATTTTATATAGATAAATTTAGATAGACAGACAGACAGATAGACAGATAGATAGATTAAACATTAATTCATTTAAAATAAAATGTAAAACATTACATCAGTGTGTTTTCTAAACCATCCTAATATAACTTTTTAAGTTTGAGATTTAGTTTGTGATTTCACCAAATAATAAAAAAAAAAGAAGGCTTGGCTTATGAACACTTAACAAGTTCGTTTGCCCATATAATCATTAGGAAATAGAGTAAACTTATTTGACTTGCTGTCCACTGATGAGTGGCTCGATGAAGCAGCTTCAACTCGAGCTCTGATAAACCCCCCAGGGACATGATAAAAGGTGATTACAAAGGGCAAGGTACCTAAGAAAAAGGTGGAGATGGGGGAGGTGGAGGGATGCTGGAGCAGCTGAGACCGGGGAGAGGTAAGCAGCTGCTTATATACTCTGGCTGTTGATTGAAAGATTAGATGGGCTCGCTCCTCCCTAACTTACGTTTAGGAACTTCATTAATTAGGTTATTCTCAAATAGTTTAACATGATCTATTACAATTAAATTACTATCTATATATGCATATATAATATGACTAAATCAATGCAACTGCATTAGGTTGCATCTATGAGTCCTTTTTAGAGGTGAAATTAAGCCATGCGCAAACGTTCTAATTGGCTGAAATGAAGAGGCCAAACATTTTTCTGCCGTTTATAGAGCCTACAGCCATCCCAGGAACAAACGTGACTTCTCCGTAATCCCACTGCAGTGATATCTGTTAGGATGTACTGTAGGGCCAATATGCATTTCCTTACAAGGAAAAAAACAACTGCTCATCTTCAGTATTTACAGCAAAAACACAAACATAAAAACACAAATTATGATACTACAGAAGCATCCCCACAAAACATGCAACCCACGTGCTTGTAAACCTTCGGGGAAGACCTCCCACACGCATACCCGTGCGCACACACTCTAAAGCGCAGTAAGTGAACGCTAACCTCCGTGAACATGCAGAGGTGCTATAAACATTTGCACCCACTCATGCAAGCAAACACACAGCAGTCTGGCAACAGCAGTCACATGCACTGCTTTGCATTGATAGAAAATGAAAAGGAAACTTCTGTCCCTTGACCCATGTATTTACATGTGTCCTTCACTTCAGTGAGATGTTGCTCTCATAATGAGCAGACGTGAAGAGAGAGATACAATGTAAACACGGACAGCGCCATATTCAGCTTAGCTACTTCCTCCGTTTCAAGGCCTCCGGCAGGGATATCGTGTGCATGCGTGTGAGTGAGTGAGTGTGTGTGTGTGTGTGTGTGTGTGCACGGCCTCAAAATAAATAATTGATAGAAAAGGGAATTGTTAGCAAGTGCAGGACAATCACAGGGGCTTGGACTAATTGGAGAGAGTTTTTCACCTTGTTGCCGGTGCAAGAGCATTAAAAAAACTGTAACCGGAGGGGATGTGAAGTATAGACCAGAGACAAGGGAGCAAGAACAGGAACGCAAGACAGATTGTTCCATTTATGATCAAATTCAATTAACGTTAGACTTCCTTCAGAATGAGGGGAAAAAAATAACAGTCACAGATGAAAAGCTAAACTGAGCACTCCAAGGCCCAAAAGACTTTAAGGAGGGAATTCACTAAAAATCAATTGCGCTGTTTATTTGCACATGCAGTCTGCATTGTTTTAGCACCCAATTCACAAAATGAATTATGCAAATATGGTGCAAAAATGCCTACTAAACGTCATAAATAGTGCACAATGCAATTTGCATGCTGCAGACAATCGCAATCTGCCATACTTTACAGTGTCGCTCCACTACTACACTCCAGACACTTGAATAAATATTAAAATAATAATAACAAAAATTAAAATGAAAGAGTGCTAGACTAAGTCAGTCAACTGGGACATTTTTCCCTGTCAGCTCATTGGCAAAAAGTTTACCCCTACTTGTTCTACACTTAACATACTGTATGTATTATTTTAAAGACATCTCAACTCATATTGTAAATGTGTTAAATGTTTTAGCACTTGGCACTAAAATATCACAGATAAGTACAGCATTTGTTCAATGAATTTGCCTCTTTTAGACACATTTAAAAGTGTTGATTTGGGTGAGAAACTGTTATAATTTTATCTTGTAGTTTGATAAGATTAGTTTAGACAGAAATCGCCTTTATGAAGACATCAAGTTTTGACTGCTTGAGATTCTTTTGACGTATGTGGTGAAAATCTGGCCTTCATAAGCATATCTTGCAGTGCATGTTAGATACTGTGTGTACTCCATTTTCACTGAGAGCAGGAAGAGTGTGGTATTGTGTTGTGGGTAAACTACAATATGTGCCCCTGAGAGTTCAGTCGAACAGTTATTATGTCCTTTGCATTTAAGGCAGCTTGTTGATATAGAACGTTCGATGTTGCGAGCAGAGTTTTTCCATTGCTGTGTTTTTCAATCTGTGCTTTTGCCACTGCCTGTTAGCTTGCTGCAGGATTCTCTCTCTTCTCTCCTATCTTCATGCTGAATTATTAAAAAGTGTTTTGATTCACTGAATGATTGTGAATCTGGGGCTGCGTCTCTCAGCAGAGCAGTCGCATCACTTGTTTTTCGTTCTTCAGCTCCCCTGCTTTCCGCACCCTGTTTAGTCACGAATCAGCCCTGCTTTTTCAGCGAATTGCTACCTGTCGAATGGGGTAGGCGTTTTCCCTCCAAACATATACCCTGATGTCTACCCCCTGCCTGCGTGCTGAGCTATTTCTCTACATCTACATTCAGGTCAGCCTATAGTGAGAAATAAATAAATAAAACAAACAAATAAATAAATAAAGTGAAAGAGAGAGATGTTTTCATTCCCAGAATGCACTGGGAACTGCTTCCAAAATGGCACAGGATGCTTAAGTACTGTCCCTGGGGATGTGAAACTCCTTCTCAGACTTTCGATGAAAAAAGAAAAGAAAATAGCCTCAAATATTCCTTGCTTTCCTTCTGTGAGATCTATATATCTATATCTTTTTCTCTCTCTCTTTATGAATACAGACATTCAATTTGCGTTTTTACAAATGCAAACACACAATGCAGACTAGCTGATAACAGAGGCATTTCTAGACCCTTTTTAAATACCGCTGTGTACCAGTAAAATATTATTGATAAATCTATATATGTGAATGACAATTACAATATTCCAATAATTACAGACCTGAAAATATCTTATATTTAAGTAATCAAGTTTTTTTCTATCAACTCTTTTGAATCAGTACTAGTGATGCCAGATTTTAATCACTCTTTTCATCTAATCTGTCAAATTTGATTCATTCAAATGATTCACTCATGCACTGGACAATTTGGAATGGTTTCTCACACCAAAATAGTAAAGGGTTATTTTATGAGACAGAAAATAAAAATAGCACTAGATGAGGTGGATATTTACCTATAATCCATTGTAGAAAACAAAACTTGTGAATGTCTATATTGTTTGTCAATGACGCAGCAGCTCATTATTGCGTGTGCAGCTTGTGAATGACTCTGTACTACAGATAAAGACAATTTATATCCATTTCAATCATGACAACTCTCTGAAGATTTTAGCATGGTGATGGATATGACAATGTTAATGTATTTGGTCTTGGCGGAACAGATCTGCTACGCTGCTGCTGTTGGTTATTGCTGTAGTTGTAGATTATTGCTGCTGCTGCAAGCAAGTACAGGAACTTGCTACTGCCAATGCATATGGCGATACGGTGCTGTGAGTATTTAAGACATGCTGCTGCTGCACAAATAGCATGTAAAATAACCCGTAGCAGATCTACACAGGTGGAGCTGGGGAAGGTGGAGGGTTTCCGAGAAACTCTGAAAGTTTGCTGCAAGAATCTCAAGTGAATGCTAGCCAGCCATATAAATGCAAGGCAGTAAGCTCATTGGCTGCATATTCAACATGAACCAATCAGCTTGTGCCAAGTCGTTTAACTCTCTGAATATCATCAGTTACATTAACAACCCGTCAGCCTGCGCCATCTAGAGTTTCATGACTGAACTATAAATTTATATCCAAAAGAGTATTTAAAAAGAGTATGGGCACAATTTTGGTTGATACCCCTGGTTGACATTATTAATCCAGTTGTTCTGTATAAATGTGCAAATATCTGTATATAGATAAAAATTTTGGGTTGTAAAAACATTTGTATTTGTTGCAACTGTTCAACTGGCCCCCATGGACAACACCACCTGGCTGGTGGCCCCAGGTAATTTGAGTTTGAGGCCCCTGGCCTGTGATCTTCCCTGAACTAATGCAGAATGCTGCCTTGAGCTTGATCAAAGCTGTGAGCATTCAGTGATGTTATTTTTTGTTGTCTCTGCTGCTCTCCATGCTTATGCTGTATTCACGTCAGCACAGGGAATAAAACAAGATCCCTGTAGACACTATGATGGCTGTGGATAGCTGTGGATGATGTATGAGTTAAACATAGATAACAGAATGTTGTTACTCACAGATGCTTGTACGATACTTCATGAACTCAAAGCAACTTGTTTGACAAGCAGACACTGAATTACATTTACTGACCAAATTAAACGCATCTGTCACATGATGGGGAAAGAAAAAAAGGCATGATGTGAACAGCAGCATTGTTTTATGAGGAGACTGGTGGCGGTAGCGTTTCCTGATATTTCTCAAACATGGCCTGAGGCCCGTTCTATTGCATGAACACACTGTAAAAAATAATAAACTACATCTACTCAAAATTGTGGCAACAGATTACAAGCAATATTATTAATTAAATTCAACTATATTGAGAATTGAGTTAGAATTAATCAAACAAGCTCCTTAAAAATTAGCCATTCAAATTAAGTAGATGCAAATAGCACACAAAAAAAATTAAGTAAAATGTGAACAAAAATATAGATTTCATTGGAGCACTATGCTAATGAAGACTACTTAAGAGAATTGTTTTGATTTATCACAATTTGTAATATTATTTTTAATAAGTGGATCAATTAAAATAATTTTAATATGATTTCAGATATGAATAACAGACACAAATGTTAAAGATGAATTACAAGCTTCTGCTTAATTGCCAACAACAGTTACAATAGCATCTATTAGCATTCTCAGACAGAATGAACAGTTATCCACAATTACATAATATGAATTCAAGTCTGCAAAACAAAGTCTCTTTTTGTGTTTCTTTTTAGGTATAAATTGTTTAAACTACACAATGCAGTTACTTTTGGGGGGCATTTTTCTCTTTCTAGGCACAAAAATGTTCAAATATGTGAGGTATTTGTTTGGCAACATGGAACCACAAAACAGAAAACCATCTTATTTGTGACTGGACTCTGTTTGACAGCTTTGAAGCATCCAGCTCCAAGAAAAGTTTCTGAATTACAGTGGTGGCCAAAATTATTAGAACACTTGTATTTTCACCTGCTGAAAAAATGGTTTTATGTCAGTTATTTCTAGCTTTTGCTGTAGTGTGCCAGTAGAAAATATCAGTTTACATTTCCAAACATTCATTTTGCCATTAATTGTAATAATCCAGTGAAATTTTTGTTTGCACAAGGAGTCTGACAACAGCCAGTGCTCCACACAGAGATCTGATCTGATCATCATCCAATCTGTCTGGAATGACATGAAGAAACAGAACAAACTGAGACAGACTAAATCCAGAAGAACTGTGGAGAACAACGTCTCCAAGATGCTTCAAGAAACCTACCTGCAAAGCTACCTGTAAAACTATGCACAAGTGCACAGAGGGAAAAAGCTGTGTAAAAAGCAAAGAATGGTTACACCAAATGTTGATTTAAATTAGTAAATAGAAGTTAATTGATAAAGAAAATCTATTTATGACATTATTTTTGACAGCATCCTTATTTTACAGCATTTTTACACAAGTGCCTACAACTTTTAACAGTGCTGTAGCTTTGCAGGTAGGTTTCTTGAAGCATCTTGGAGATGTTGTTCTCCACAGTTCTTCTGGATTTAGTCTGTCTCAGTTTGTTCTGTTTCTTCATGTCATTGCAGACAGACTGGGAGATGATGAGATCAGATCTCTGTGTGGATCTCAGCACCGGCTGTTATCGGACTCCTTGTGCAAACAAATCTCACTGGATTATTACAATTAATGGCAAAATGAATGTTTGGACATGTAAACCGACATTTTCTACTGACACACTACAGCAAGAGATAGAAATAATTGACTTAAATCCATTTTTAGCTGGTGAAAATACAAGTGTTCTAATAATTTTGGCCACCACTGTACATCAAAGGTATACTTTAGATGCCTGGGATAATGGAGATTCAGTGCATACGTCAAACCAAGGAGGACACAGCAAGCAGGCTTGTGACAACTTTCTCCCCCTCGATAACAATTCCAATGTCCTTTGGACTGTCACTGGAAGCTCCTGTCTTGGTCACAATTACTGCCATCGCAAGCTGTTCAATTCCTGTCTGGTCGTCATTGTTCTGTAACATTAAACAGCAGTGACACTCAAAACCTATAAAATATTGATAAAAAGAGAAGATCTGAAACTCAACAATTTGTTTGATCAGAAAGTCCAATCAACAATATTATGGCCTCTTCAGGAAGTAAACAACAATAATTTTGAAATAAATTCACACTTCTGGTACACTGAAATTAAGATACTTTCGGTTCTTTGATGAGGTCTCCTTCATGTTCCCCAAGGAATTCTATAATGCAGCTGATGACCACCTCTCGTCATAATCAACAGAACACTGCTAATCCTAAAAAAAACGAAATTAAATATTATGTCCTCCACAGAGAGTGGAGAAATTAAATTTCTTTAATTTAGTGGTATAAAACAGGGTGCAAGAAATGTCAACAGGTGAGCAACATAAGTCTCTCCCAAGGTGTTTTTGCCTCCACAATGGGCTCACATGGGCTAAAAAGACAAAAAACAGATCAAGTACTTTTTTAGTAAATTTTATAAATTAAACAGTTTGAATCTATCAACAGAGGTTGCTGAATAAAAACATGACTTATTGAATATTTACTGTGAAAGTCCAAGAAATTACTCAAGGCAACAAAACATAACCTCACTGAACTGTTGTCACACAAATGCATTTGCCAGCTTTTTTTGTTTAAGTACCTAAATATCACCACATTTAATATTTAATTTACAGTAGAAGGGGAAGTACTACCTGATGATCATGAAGAAAAATACAAGAATAAACAATTCCTCTCACCCTTACATGAAACAACAAGTAGCCAAATTGCTTGCATGCTTCATTATAAACTGTATCTTCAGTATTTCCATCTCAGTTTTCAGTCTTTCTCCAAGTGCTCCTCCTTCAGCAGGAAACAGCTGTCAGCAGCTTGGGAATGTAAAGATCCAATGAGGACCAATTTAAGTTCCAGCTGCACAGTGATTATTCTTTGAAATTCTGTATTCACCGGAAATATAGAATGAGAAAGAAAAAATTCTCACATGTTTGGAGAGGGGGTTTTCAGATACATTATGGTCTCTAAACATGATTGGTAACTCACTTGAGAAGGCTGAAACATGGCTGGCCATCATTCCTTTACGTCTTGCACACTTGGACATTGATTAATGATTTTGTGTCGTCGATGTGCAAATGTTTTGTTCATCTTTTCATTGTTCTTCTTAAATTCTGTTCTGCAATTCTGCAAAAAAAAAAAAAAGTCAATAGAAATGTGGAATATCAATAATTCTGTAGTAAGAGTAATTCTGTAGCACACTGTTCAACGGCAGATCTAATGTTAAATAGTTTTAAAATGAACCACTTAAGCCATTAATCGGTGTAAAACATGATTTCCCATAATTTAGGAGCAACACCCTAATTCAAACGTAAGGAGCCAACACGTGACATGGATATAACATTAACATTAACACTAGGCCACAAAATAAGAATCCGTTGCCCAAGATCGGACACTGACTACAGGCATTATTAAACAATGCTGCTCATTCCCCGTTGGTTAAGATAACGTTAGTAAGCTACAAAAAATATTGGCTACATGAACGAATTAGCATTTTTCTTTTCAAGAGCACTATTAACTTGCACTACACCAATCAATTTTAAATAGCTGACCGTTAACTACTATTTTATTTTTTTTTTTTTGGGATGGGAGCTGTGGAGGGCCCTCAAGACAGATAGGGGACGGCAGACCCCCAGAGCGGTGGATCATGCAGTTCAGGAAGCCATGGAGCAGGCAGTTCAGGAAAAACTGTAATATTGTGAAATATTATTACAATTTAAAACAACTTTTCTATTTTCATTTGTTTTCAAATGTAATGCATTTCTATGATGGCAAAGCGGAATTTTCAGCAGCCATTACTCCAGTATTCAGTTTTACAGAAATCACTCTAATATGCTGATTTGGTGCTCAAGACACATTTTCTTATAATTATTAATGTCGAAAAGAGTTATGCTGCTTCATATTACTGTGCAAACAATGATAAATTATTTAATGGACAGAAAGTTCGAAAGAATATCATTTATTTGAAATAGAAATGTTTTCTAACATTACAAATGTCTGTACTGTCCCTTTAATATGTCCTTGCCCAAGGACATATTAAAGGGACAGTACAGACATTTATGTCTAATTAACCCCAAACATTTGAAAGGTAGTGTATAATTATATTTCTATAATATATATTTCATTAAAAGTTATATTTTCTCCACAAAAATAAAAGTAGTTTAGTCGCTACGGGAAGTGGGCATCAGGATCCTCAACTGTCTCGAGCATGGCCCGCGTGCGAGAACAGTTGTGTGATCACAGGGACCCAGTGCTTCAGCACTCAGCCAGTTGGGGCTTCAGGTCACTGTTTTCTCAGTATGGAGTTAGACTCGGTGAGTGTGGTGGCGCGTCTCACCAACGAGCGTGCCCAGTCCGTGCTGAACTGCCTGAGTTCCTTCAGAGGCAGGACGGTGGTACCTCTGAAACCCTTTTCAGAGGCTCCTGGGGCATATGGCATCCACAGCCGCAGTCACGCCGCTCGGGTTGCTTCATATGAGACCACTTCAGCACTGGTTGCACTCCCGAGTCACGAGGTGGGCATGGCATCGCAGTGCACTTCGTGTGAACATCACACGGGAGTGTCGCCGCTCCTTCAGCCCCTGGACGGACCTTGCCTTTCTACGGGCCGGGGTGCCCCTAGAACAAGTGTGCCGGCATGTCGTTGTCACGACGGATGCCTCCAGTACGGGTTGGGGCGCTACATGCAACGGGCAGGCAGCCTCGGGGCCCTGGACAGGGCCTCGACTGCTTTGGCACATCAACTGCCTAGAGTTGTTGGCAGTGCATCTGGCCTTGCGGCAGTTCCGGCCACTGCTGCTCGGCAAGCACGTGTTGGTCCGTACGGACAACACTGCGACGGTTTCGTACATCAACCGGTTGGGAGGTGTACGATCACGTCGCATGTCACAGCTCGCCCGCCATCTCCTCCTCTGGAGTCAGACGCGGCTCAAGTCGCTGCGTGCTGTCCATATTCCGGGGGAGCTCAATCGTGCGGCCGCCACGCTCTCACGACAGCTCACGTTCCCCGGAGAATGGTGACTCCATCCCGAGACGGTCCGGCTGATCTGGAGTCGATTCGGGGAAGCTCAGGTAGACCTGTTTGCTTCCCGCGAGTCCTCCCACTGCCAGCTGTATTACTCCCTGACCGAGGGCCCCCTCGGCACGGACGCAGCTGGCCTCGGGCTCTGCGCAAGTATGCGTTTCCCCCAGTGAGCCTGCTTGCACTGTGCAAGGTCAGGGAAGACGAGGAGCAGGTCCTGCTGGTCGCGCCGTAATGGCCCACCCGCACCTGGTTTCCCGAACTCATACTCCTTGTGACAGCTCTTCCCTGGCGCATCCCTCTGAGGAAGGACCTCCTTTCTCAGGGGCTTGGCAAGATATGGCACCCGCGTCCAGATCTGTGGAACCTCCACGTGTGGCTCCTGGATGGGACGCGGCAGACTTAAGCGGTCTCCCACGGACTGTGGTAGAGACCATCACTCAGGCTAGAGCTCCTTCAACAAGGCAAGCCTATGCACTGAAGTGGAGTCTGTTCGCAAACTGGTGTTCTTCTCGCAGAGAAGACCCCCGAAGATGCACGATTGGAGTAGTGCTTTCTTTCCTGCAAGAAAGGTTGGAGTGTAGGCTGTCACCCTCCACCTTGAAGGTGTATGTGGCTGCTATTGCGGCCCATCACGATGCAGTGGACGGCCGGTCCCTGGGAAAGCACGATCTCGTCGTGAGGTTCCTGAGGGGTGCCAGGAGGTTGAACCCTCCTAGGCCACCCCTGATGCCCCCCTGGGATCTCTCTATTGTCCTGGCTGGGCTTCAGAGGGGTCCCTTTGAGCCGCTGGACTCAGTTGAGCTTAAGTTCCTGTCTGCTAAGACAGCGCTCCTGACCGCTCACTTCCATCAAGAGGGTCGGGACCTCCAAGCATTTTCGGTGAGCGAAGAGTGCCTTGTGTTCGGGCCGGTCTACTCTCACGTTGTCCTGAGACCCCGGCCGGGATACGTGCCTAAGGTTCCCACCACGCCCTTCCGCGATCAGGTGGTGAACCTGCAAGCACTGCCCTCGGAGGAGGCAGATCCAGCCTTGGCGTTGCTGTGTCCCGTAAGAGCATTGCGCATATACGTGGACCGCACCCAGAGCTTTAGAAGCTCTGAGCAGCTCTTTGTCTGCCACGGAGGTCAGCAGAAAGGGAAGGCTGCCTCCAAGCAGAGGTTGGCCCACTGGATAGTGGATGCCATCGCCTTGGTGTACCTTGGTGTACCTTGGTGTACGCTCGCTGGTGAGGAGGTTTTCCTCCTCCAGTTCAGTTCCCCGGACGGCGAACCCTGGTGGAGTTCCTCCAGCACCCCCGGCAGTCAGACTGGACGGAGCAGTCTGACGCCAGGCCCAGTACTTGTGTTAGCTTGCCCGGGTCTCCGGTCAGCCCCTGTACTGGGCTAGGTGTCCGTATGGCTTGATTCCCTTCGGGTAATCCCATATGTGTATTCTACCACGGTAAGGTTTCCCTCACGGTAAACCCGTGTCTTCCCTTTTGACAGACCCCTCTGTCAGGCCCTGCTGGCAGCTCTCCTCCCTACCGCTAGGTAGGATCTGCCCCAGGGTCCAGTCGTATGTAGTACTGCCCCAGGCCTGGGTCAGTCCATATCAGTGTCTCCACATGTTACCTCCCTTCGGGCAGGATGTGGCCTCCGTAGCGCCCTTCTCTGGAAGGCTCGCTTCCCCGTTGTTACTGCCAAGCTGTAACAACAAATAGGAAAGACTTGAAGCTATCTTTCATTGAAGGTCGAAATCCCTTCCGACTTCTGTGGGAAAAGGAACAGCGGCTTGGCTATCTCCAGCAGTGATGTACTCAGTGGTTCCCCGCGGGCACCAAGGTTAGCGAATTTGTGCTGGGGCGATGGGAAGGTTGCGACCTTCGCATGGCATTTGTCTGTCACGCCGCTTGTCAGCATCTGCATGCCACAAGGTTGTGACGGGGTTCAGGTTGTGGCGCTTTCCATAAGACCCCTATGTCGTCACGACATAACTCGTAGTGACCGACAGATAGGGAACGCCTCGGTTACGTCGTAACCCTCGTTCCCTGATGGAGGAACGGAGACGTTATGTCCCCATGCCACAATCTTGAACCATCGCTGGTTGCCAGGGACTCGTTCTCGGCTCCTCAGCGTAAAACCTAATGAGTGGATACACCTGCCGCCTATTTATACCCGTGTGCACGGGAAGTGGCGCAGGTATGCAAAATCCACTAGCCAATATTCATTGGCGTTTTCTCTTAAGTCAGAGATGATTGGGGCTCCCAAGTAAATCCCCTATGTCGTCACGACATAACGTCTCCGTTCCCTCCATCAGGGAACGAGGGTTACGTACGTAACCGAGACGTTTTGTTCATACAATGAAAGTAAGTGTGGTTAAATGTTGTTTTAGACCCCATTGACTTTCACTATACAGGTTATCCTTATTGTTGAGCCCTGCACTTATGTTCAGCCTCTTATTAGTAATGAAAACACTGAACTCTAACAGAGGCATTAAGGTCAATGATCCCGCTTTGCTCAGTCAATATAAATCCCCTCTCTCGGGCCAGCCTTCACTTTCTTGGAACTTCTATCACCCATCACTGTCTCCATTTACTAATCAAGCCTATCCATTCAGACACCATCTGCACTCGATAAAAAGGAGCATTTAACAAAACAAGGCTTTACTCTTCTTTTCGACAAAAACCCCCCTGTGTGCTTCCATTCACCATTCATTCAGTGCTGCTCAGTGATTCTAGTGTGGTAGGACAGCGGTGGGCTTTATTCATCCCTGCAGTGGGGAATGTTTGAGGGCTGGGTAGTCAAAACCGAGTCACACACAGTGTCCAAACATCAATAGGAAATGCAGCTGTAAGAATGGATGTCTTGTCTTTCTTTAAAAAAGCCAATCGACTTATTGGTCAAGGCATCAATTGATCATTAGCTTGACAGCTCTTTGAATTAAAGAAGCCACTTTTATGATACCATTGCTGTCAGATTTTATTAGTGATCTGCCTTCAAGGTTTAGCTGTTTAGCATGGCCATGTTAGCCCCTGGTGGTAAGTGCTGTAACTACACAATTTGGCTGTTTCTGTCATTACATATACATTTATTCATTTAGCAAGTGCTTTTATGTAAAGTAACTGGTGAGGAAAAACAAACGAGGAACATTACCAGCCATTTGTCATTGAAATTTTCATTGATGGTCATTTCAAAGTTGGCATGCATTGTAATCTTTTAAAATCTTGGACTTTTATTTTTCCATCTGCCGTCTTTAACATCATAAGCAAAGCTGGTGGATTTCAAATTGCTTATGTCTTGGGGGGAGGGTTCCCACACCAGCCAAGCATCTGGCATTGAAATGAATGGGAATGGATAGGTTTCTGCAGGTATTATAGATCTCCTTGTACTTTCCCTATTAAAGCAAATAGGTGTTGTATGACTAGAAAATAACTGCCCTGGGGTGTTTCCAACATGTCTGTGAAGTAAACTGACTTAACACTTAATGGAATTGGACTGAGTTAGTGTGAGAAATATCAAAATACATTATCAAACACTGACCTATGGTCGAGGGGATGTGCATGCAGGGGTTTCTACAGCCATGTGTTGAAAACTTTGAAGCAACCGATCGGCGGTCTGTCTGATTGAAAGAGAGAGAGCAAGAGAGATTGTCCTGCTGTAATATACACTGCTTTATCCTTCCTCACAGTCACACAGTCATACACATTACAATCCAAACGCTTGTTTTGACATCTGACAACAACTGCAAATATCCAAGATGTCAAAAGACTCTGGAAAACCGTTATTTATTTTGAGTGCGTGAGCAAGAGAGCCAGCGAGGAAGAGAGGTAGTAGAGTTTATCTTGGGGCAGTATGGCAATAGCACAGAAATAAATCACAAGACTACAATGACTTTACTGTCGTCATGGTCATATATATACAATAGTAAAATATCACAGAACAAAAACTCTTTCTTCTGATCCTCCTTTGACAAAGATCTTACATGAGCTGAATAGCCTCTTTGATGTTTCCTGGGAGAAAAGATTAATAAGACGGGATGTGAAATACATTATTCAGTTCTCCCAAAATGCCTTACATGATACATTAGCATGCTAGGTAGCACCTTTACATGTCTTGTATGTATAACAAAATATTTAACAGACGAAAATTGGGAAACAATGGATATTCTATATATACTTACTCTTTCTTCTTTAATGATTGCTGATGCACTTAATTTATTAACATTTAATAATATTATACTCATGGTTCATGTTTGCAGGTATTCTCTAGCTCATTTCTTAATCTAGTATTCTATTCTCCACTCGTCTTCACATGTATAAACGTAGTAAAACATGGTTTTAAGTAATGTTTTCGTAACTAAAAAAAATTACAGAATCAGATCACTGTGAAATCTTTATTTTATCATGCAGAATGTCATATTCTGTATATATTCTGTATACTGTGTGTGTGTGTATATATATATATATATATATATATATATAATTATAAATATATAATAATTCATATATAATTTTATTTTATTTTTTTCATTGCTGGCTTATTTTAGACCTTCATGAGACCAACATCTCTGGCCCTCAACAGTATCAAGTTTTGCCAGGTAGGCGGATACATGTTGGACATGCTATATAGCTATAGTTTCTTATAATCTCTTATTTTGACTGGAATTGTGTTGGACATAATTATTTAAATTATATTTCAAAATAGTTTGGCAAAAATACTTGACTCATTGCTTTACCTCCCCTCTTCTCAATGACATACATGAACATGTTAACCCAATAATACAAATGAGCTTATAAAACCAAACAGAATAGCTAAAAAAAAAAATCTTCTTCTTCAAACTATATTATTATTATGGTTATTAATGGAGAAAAAATCTCCATTAGGGTGTGTGCCCTTTTTCAGTTTCAGCACATGCCCCTCAAAAGGTTTGTGCATGGTCCTGCTAATGTTTGTACGGTCCTGCTTGTTTACCCAACTTGGCCCCATTTCAAATTCATCAAATGCAGACCTTCTTGCCGCTGCTTCTTACCACTGCCTCTATCCTCCCGAAGACACGCATTTAAAAATAGCAGCTGTCACCGAGAAAGAAAGAAAAGAGGGATATAGCAGGAGACAAAAAAGAAAGGGGAGCGAACAAACACTTTTCAGATTCAAAGCAGCGCACAGGGTCCTTCTTCAACAATGGAAGCTCGCCTCACAAAACCGAAGGTTATACAAAGACGACCAACCCTCTGGGAACAATGCAGGTATTGTGAACAGCAAACGGCACACGTGAACACGTCCAGAACCCTGTAGTGCTGATTAATAGTGAAATGGCAGAGAGAAAGAGACACGCAGATGCCGTGATGAAGTGTTGGCGCGTGTGGAAAGGGGCTGGCGCCCTCACGCATGCAGTGCCAGTGTGTGTGGCAATATCCTTGAAGCAGCAGGGGAACCGTGTCAACACCACACTACCATTAATCTGTTGATGACCTGACTCAGTCCATATAATGAATCAAAACAGCTCACTATGTGTATGCGTATACCGACAGTGGCCCCCACTTAAGAGCCATAAGTCACACTTAAAAATGTCTGAACGTTATTACATTGGAGACTTAATATCAAACCAAGTCACATCTGTAAACAATTGATAATGGCATTTATATCTCCACCCACTTCAGACATTTAAAGAGAAAATGAAAATTGTTTTACTCATTCTCATGTCAAACCTGTACTACTTTCTTTTTCTTTTTTTCCTCCATACAATAACAGGATCTAATTTTGTTTTAGCTTTTAAAGTTTTATTTTTGTAGCTCCTAAAGTATATGTATATATAAATGTATTTTTATTTCAGTTCTAGTTTTACTCATTTTAATACATGAACTAATTGTAACCTTTATTTCAGTATTTTGAAGGTTTATATTTGATTTTAGCTTTATTGCAATTACTTAAACATTAAACAATTAGTTTACCCAAAAATCTAAATTCTGTCATTACTACATTCATGACCTTCATTCATTTTTGGAACACAAAGTAAGATATTTTTTTGATGAAATCCAAGAGCTTTCTGACCCTACATAGACTGCAAAGGAACTATCATGTTCAAGACCCAGAAAGGTAGTTAGGACATCGTTAAAATAGTCCATGTCAACCGTAATTTTATGACGCTACGAGAATACTTTACGGATGCGGCGTGGTACTCTTGTGAATGCACGGCGTAGACTGACACAGAAGAGAAGAATTGTTGAATCGTGAAGTCGTTGTTTTTGTTTTCTTTGTGCACAAAAATATTTTCGTAGCTTCATAAAATTACTGTTGAACCGCTGATATCACATGGAATATTTTAACAATGTCCTTTAGTTTTACTTTGACTAGTTTGTTAACAATAGCAGTATTGTATAAAAGTATAGTGTTGTTCTTCTGTCTTCACCTCTACTATCAGTCACGTACGAGTTTCCATTACAGCTAGGATAATGCCTTGTAAGACAGCTGCTTATGTAGGCAGCGGTGCCTCTCACTGGGTTTTGTTCTCAGGTCTAGCTAAATAACGTTTGCTGAAGATGCATGTGCATAATGGCTGGTCCGTTGTGGTACATGTTGTTGCTTGACGGTGGAACCATGTAACATTGTTTTTTGACAACAATACATGTTGCCATCTGTTTCTAAATACAACCACTGGCAATGTGTTGAGCAGATAAAGGATGTTGTGACAATAAACAACTGAACAGTCATCATAACCAGTGACAAACAGGACAATGCGCTGTAAATGAGCCGTCAAGGGCTTTGAAGAAGGTTGTCTTGTACTCCAAAGCTAATTTGAATGCAGCAACAAATGACTGTAGGTGGAGCGATAACTCAGACAGGGTCACTGCGTACATTACTCTCTCTCTGAGGTCGTGACTGTGAGTGGGTCAGACCACTAGCAAACTTCCTATCCATAATTTAGTCTCAGACTGTAGCCGGAACGAAGTGAGAGAAAGCAAAAGTCTTATTTCTCTTTTAAAGAGGTCAGACTCTGGATGACAAGGCCAGAAGCATGGATATTTTCTCCTTGTTGCAGACAGCGCTTGCGCATGTGTGGGTACCTGGCTGACCCTAGAGGAACAAGAACACAATATAAGAGGAAAAGAGGGAGAGAGAGGATATAAATACAGAGAGAGGAGAACCTAAGTGAAGGAGCAGATGGCACAATTGGTCTGCCAAGTCTGTGTCCTCCCTGCCTCAGTGTGAGGGAAAACAAGAGGACATCCACGGCGTGTGTGTTTGTGTGTGAAGATATGTCAACAAGCCTTGGCAGAGAGTAATTTTAAACCCCTCGACCCCTAATCTCACAAGCCAGAAAGAAACCTACCGATGTTTCACTTTTTTAAGGGATATTTTGCCACTCAAATGACAGTGACTGTCTCAGAGGTTACAGGAAATTACTAATAGAAGAGTGAAAGGTAGGACTGCAGACAATTTGAACCCAAGGTCAATCTTTTAAATGGCGTGTTCCTGTCCTGCAAATTTCACTGCATAATTTGGCTTCTGTTGTTAATTTTTAAGATCAATATTTTCATAATATACCAAGTTAAAACATTCCCTGTATCAATGTTTTCTGCAACACTACTGAGTGTTGAGTGTGAGTTTGCAGACTGTATTGCATGTAATGGAATAAAAAGACATTGTATTACAAAACAGGGTAACGCTTTAGATTACAACCCGCAAAGAACTACATAAGTATACTGAATTTACAGTGTAGTTTCTGTAATTATAGTGTACCTATAAAGAACATACGTGTAGGTATAATGGAACAATATGTTACGTTTGGGTAATAAGGGGGTAACAACCAGATATGCAACCTGCAAAGAACTGCGTAAGTAAACTGAAGTTGCTGCGTAACGTTTTTGTAATTATAGTGTAAGTATAGGGGAATAATATGCAACGTTTGGGGAATAACGGGGTAACAACCTGTAAAATTACAAATCATTTATTCTAATATTACGTGGTATGGCCTAAACAATAACCTTATGTTTAGGAGTGATTTAGAAAGACAATATTCTTTGTATAATTTTGTACTGGTATTTTATTACAGGCCTGGGTATTTTTAACCAATTCTATTATTAAAGGAAACATGATGATTACTGAACAACAAAATTGGACATCTAGTGAAATGAGTTTAATGAATTTCTGCTAAGATTTATAATTCACAAGTCAGTTTACCTTATGAAAGCTTATTCGTCGATCTCAGCTGAGTCACACCAGCAACTTCACAACACCACTATCTGCAAATAACTTTGCATGATATACCATCAAGGTTCAGTGCAGCTTAAAACAAGTTTACCTCTTTCTAGCTGTTTGCAGAAAAAAAAAAAAAAAAATACAACATTTGTATTTCAGTGGATGTATGTGACATTTACAGCAAAATAATAATAATAATAATAAAAAAAAAAAAAGATTTAGTTTGGCCATCAAACAATTACATTAAAACTAGTGCAATATTTTTCTCTGTAATTATTGTGCAAATATACACTTGTTCTGTGTTTAAGCCCAACTTGTTCCTCCTTTATTCCATGTAGTTACAGGGTAAATACAACAGTTGCGGGCTGTAAATTAAAGTGGCGCTTATAGACGGTTTCAACGGCAACAACATAAACAAACGTTACAGCGCATGCGCGCTTTTGTGGCCCTAACTTAACTTCCGGTAGACATCCAAATACAATCAGTAACAACAGTCCCTCTAGAGTAGATTATGTTTTGATAACAAGCAAAATATGTTTGCTGCGTAAATCAGACAGACTGAGATGCAGCGATTAACTACTTGGACGGACTTATTAAAAATGCAAATTCATTCTCTGCCAGCAGGAGGCGCGTTAAAGCGGGAGAACTAGAGGTTTCCCCGGAAACGGCTGTTGGGCTGTACGTTACACAAAGCAGCACTGAGCTCACAAACGCTGCTTTATCAGGCATATAACTTGCTAGATGAAATGAAAATGACATCGAACATGTTCTGAAGACAGTTGTCCTTCAGAAATACAGTGATATAAAAACACCCGCGCCTCGTTTTGATTTTTAAACGTGCATTACATGCTCATGTTTATTCAACGAAGCCATTTGGAAAATCGGTCCGTTTTGATATCGTGGCGGGTCGCCACAAATAAATAAATGTATGTGAAACACATCCCACAGCACAACAACCTGAGCCCAACTTCATTACTTATCACTTTAACTTTAACTGTGTTTGTAGCCGGCGCCACTAACGAGACCGATAAACAAACACAGACCGGAAGTTAACATATAGGTCCAGGCGCGTGCGCCCGATGAAACCGTCTATTCCCGCTTATTCCATGTAGTTACAGGGTAAGTAGCCACAACAAATTGCTCTAAAACGATTGTTTATACAGTAGGTCATACAATATATATCAGTAAACATACTGTTTTATTTAATTCAAATATTATTTAAAATATGGGTTTTTAAACGAAAATCACACACAATATGATAACAACACAGGCAGCAGATAATAAAAGATAAAACTTTATTACATCAGTTCAGAAAAAGCAAAGCAACTCCATACTTAGCCTATACAGCTTATACAGTTAAACCAAATTCTTTTGAAAAGTTTAAGAACAAACTTAAGATTTTGTTCAAGTTTTACACCCACTGACGAAGTTAAACTATTATGGCCAAACCATCACGTCAATAAACACACAGTAATAAACACTGAAAGTCAATATTAAACTATGTATTATAGCGAACTGACATGATTTTACAGTTGTGATCCACGTCCTCAAGCACCATTTTGACTAAGTTACTTCAGTTCCCGGCTTTACTGCTCAATGTTGTGAGAACATACTCGGACAAAACTCTTCAGTTTTAAAACAACACATTCCAGGCAGTCTCAAAAATCTCTCTCCTCTTCGCTTCGATTAGTTTTCTTGTATTTTCGACACATATTCCTGTCATGAGCACCGCAAACACGGAGACTCGTCTCAAGCGCCATTCAAGCTGTTTCCAGTTCCCACTCTGCTCCAGTTTTAAATGACACAGTTTCAAAGTTGTCCCTCGTCTGCGCTTAGATTATTTTTTTCCTATTTTCCACACGTTTCCATCTTAAGCACAGCAGACACGAATTTCATCGCACACAGAACCGTTCGTGTTTGAACCTCCACATTCCTAACCAGGGTTGCCAGGTTTTCACAACCAAACCCACCCGATTGCTACTAAAAACGAACCCAATTGCATTTTTCGAGGGGGTTTCCCGGTAAAAATTCCCCGGGAAAACCGCGGACTTGGCAACACTGTTCCTAACCCAGGACCGTCGGGTTACGTTTATTACTGATATCAACCCAAATTGGGTCAAATCAGCTTCCTAACGCAACAGTCTCAACCGAGCGTTTGGATTGAAACAATAACCCAAAGTGTTTAAAAAGTAGGCCTACACAGTGTTGCAAATACAAGATTGTTGTATAGCCTACATACCACGTAATATTAGAATAGGTACAGTTTCAAAATACTTACAGTAGAAATAATTTGTAATTTTACAGGTTATTACCCCTTTATTCCACAAACTTCACATATTATTCCCTTATACTTACACGGAGGTACTGAATAGGTACACTATAATTACAAAAAAGTTACACTGTAAATTCTGTTTACTTACGCAGTACGTTGCGGGTTGTAATCTAAAGCGTTACCAAAACAGTTGTGCACAGGCTGCATGCAAAAACTGATTCATGATCAATTATATATTTTGATCACATTATTTTTAGTGAATCAAAAGCATACGTGATTCACAAACAAATAATGCGTATGAACTACAATAGTTCTTTGTAGTGAATCAAAGGCATGCAGCACAGCCACTGTAGTCTGATTTATGAACAAATTACTCATATGAACTGGTTCTCTTAAGTGAATCAGAAACATTTTTTATTTTTTCAATGAATCAAGGTACACCCAACACAGCCAGTGTGGAACGATTCACAAACAACCTTTGAACACATTCTTTTTAGTGAAATAAAAAATACAATGTGAGTAGTGCAGTTTGATTAACAAACAAATGACATTATGGACTATTTCATTTTAGTAAATCAAAACACTGTGACCATAGTCAAATCAGTCATGAGCAAATTACTCATTTGAATTGTTCTTTTTAGTGAATCAAATACACAGTGTGACCAGCATAGTCTGATTCATAACCAAATGACCCTTTTTTAAGAGATATATTTTGGTGTTTATTGCCTTTTATCAGTACAGGACAGTAATTTAGACAGGAAGTGAAGTAGGAGAGAGAGAGTGGGGCGGGATCGGGAAAGGCACTATTACGCCCAAAGCACAACAACACTATATGTCGCCACACTGCCCATGAGGCTATTGGTGATTAACAACTCTTTTAATGAATATCTTCAAAGACAATTACTGAAACACTTCCCTGTATAATTTCAGCACGCATATGTGCTCCATAAATATGTAAGCAAAATGGACAATATATACTGTAACTGAAAAAAACAAGTGAATCAAAATCAAACTGAATTAGAGTTTGTGAATCGAATTCAAATCGATTGATTGATTTATTTCAATGATGCAGCCAGACTGCACCGCCTCTGCTGAGTATATTTAAGGAAAACAGAGGTTGGATGTAACATATTCTAGGAGTGAGACATGCGGCTTGAGTGTGCGGTTATGTTGTCTAATCAGGTCTATGTGGAACACTTCAAACATTCCCTCTCCCTCTCTCTTTGTAATCCACTCGCTTCCTTGATCATCTGCTACGTGACAGTACTGAAAAGTGGAAGGGGGTGAAACGTCTCAAACGCACATTTTGCCAGCTCCCCGTTACGTTCAACGACACACACACTGCCACCGAATGAAAAAGCGACTCAGCCCGGTGAACTTCACATGTGAGGCTGTAGTTTGTCCAGTGCTCGGCTCTGGAAAGCCGCCGGGGTTACAGTATGCATAGAAATCCCATTCCCTCCCCACTGTAAGCTCCTGGGCACCAGGCCTGAATGCATGGACCTCTGCTTCCTGATCCGCCGTAATGGATTTTTTGAAGCGTGCAGCAGCGAGAGGATGTGCAGCTGCCCACAGTCGTGATAAAAACAGGCAATATGGAGCCACGGTGATGATGAAAAAAGTCGACGTGAAGAACATACACACACACACACACACACACACACACACACCAACAATCGCATAAACACGCATGCATGCACACCGGCAGGAGATTTTGACGGAAAAAGTGAGTATGTGGGCGGAATGTGAAAGGAGTGAGGCAGGAAAAATAAAAAGAGGGAGAAGTACGGGAGCGAAGAAAGAATACAATCACAGGTAATCAAAGCATGCACTTCAAACAAGCCAAGACATTTGTTATTATTTGCAGGGTTCTTTTCATCTGTTTGTTTGATACTTGCAGGGTATTAAAAATGATTCGCCTCAATCACCAAAGGCAATTTTCCCAACATACCCTATCATTTCTGATGACTATGAAGCTGCTCCTCCAGTCACACCAGGGAGTTGCTGGGGCGAGTCTTAATGTGCGGGGCGAGACCCCCGACATACCCTTTGATTGGCAACAGCTATTAATTCAGTAATCAGCAGCAATCAACACACAAAATACAGAGCAATTATTGCACTGCTTGACCCCACAAATCTCACTTTTAATGACTATTAGTCAATAGGTTGATTAGAAATAATCAGTGCTGCTCTCTATGTTATTTGTTTTATTTCACATTTTGTGTTTACCTCATAACGGTGTCAAAACACTGGAGAGATATGCGTGGGCAGGTAACCCAAAAATCTGTGTTTGACAGTTACAGGATTTTGTGAATCACAGGGATGGAGTGAAAAATGTGTGCGTGTGAGAGAAAGACTTAAACAGACAGACAGACAGAGGGAGAAGGAGGTGCTGCTGGCATTTAATCAAGCAAGTGTTCTTGTTTTAATCTGCCAGCCCACCTGATCAATGACTGAGAGCTCTGTGTCTTGTAGCAGACGACCCTCAGGCTGAGACACATATTAACTTCAAGTCCCTCGCAATAATGCACTACCTTAAACACACACACACACACACACAGTTGTGTTGCATAATATTTTTTGGAACCTGTGGTACTTTTTTCAGGATTCTTTGATGAATAAAAAGTTAAAAAGAACAGTAATTATTTGAAAAAGAAATCTTATCTTTAGTATCACTTTTATCAATTTAACACATCCTTGCTGAATAAAAGTATTAATTTCTTTCAAACAAATAAAGCTAAAAAACAATTTACTTACATAAACCCCTTTAAGGATTGGGGTCAGAGTCGAACCAGTCTGGCTCAGTTAATTTTGTTACAATGAATAGCTGGTGGTATATTATCCTTACATATTTCACCAAAAACAGATGTACAGGGTGTCTCGCCTGTGTTTTCATAAGCCAAACGATAGGTACCGTTTTCTGCTCTCTCCCTCGCTCATTTATACATTTATATCACTGTGCAGAACTCTGTAACCCCAGATGCATTTCTGTAATAAAACACTGCAAGAAATTATCCTCTGTATTTTCCGTCAGCCCATTGGGCATCATTATTCTACCCAGCATTCCCCTCCTCACCTGTGACACTAAGTGGAAGAAAAATTACACCCTCATACCCCTCCTGTTTCTCTCTCTGTCTCCACAGAAAAAAATCTAAAGAGGTTGGTGGGGGGAATAGACAAGAAAAAACCCAATTAATTTTAAGCTGCAACATTCAGGCACTCAGAATACTTGATCCTTTCCCCAAATTACCGAATCACAAATGCAAGCTGAGCCGCCACATGCTGCAGACAGTGGGCTGATCCCAGGGCACCGATGAGCTCCATTCAGAGTGCCTCTTTTTTCGGCCTCAACGTGTATTTTATGTAAACTCCTTCATTATTTGTACCAGAGTATACTACACAATGCCTGCTCCAACACGATAACCTCTTAGCACAGGCAATTACAAACTAATCGCTTGCTGAAACAGTCTTACACCGAATGCAATTGCTCAGCCATGGATATCTGGGTTTTTCTCATAGTGAATTAGATCTCTTTGCCTCTAATGGAGATGAGGTTTAATCTGGGATGTATCAAATGAGCCAATAACTTTGTTTATGGCAATAAAGGCCTTGATAATGCAGATTTATATGCATGTTTTATCTGTCTACGGGTTTAAACAGTGATACAGTGCCATGTTGGATGTCAAAGTGGCCAAGGTCGATTTAGACTGGTGCACTGCTAAATCCACACCAACCACCAGTGGCGCCTCTAATGGGGCGGCCTGTAGTCTTGTAAGCGCACGACACAGCTCGGCCCCAAGGAACACAAGATGCGTGAACTGTATAGGACTGCACCGCAATAAGCTTCATAGTGTCTGCTTCAGAGCCATGCTGAGCTGGGCCAAGTTTCCCTGCATTGCCCTGCTATTAATAGCCCACCCAGCCTCTAGAGGAACCCCACTAGGGAACACGGAGAGAGATAGAAATAAAGAGAGAAAAACATGGAAAAAGGAGGAAATATTTTGATGGAAAAACAGGAAGCAAGATGTTCAACAGTGTTGAGCAAGTTTCTATCCCCCTTAGACCCCACACAGTAGCCACCTCTGATGCTTGATTTAAAAAAAAGTCCTGTTATTCCAATATCTTGTACTAACGAAACAATTTTGTTTTCATTCAATTGCTTCGATTCCTGAAGCTATTAGTAAATAATACTAATAAACATCTCTATATGTCTGTATTTGATAAAAATACAGTAAAAAATCGTAATATTGTAAAATATTACAACAATTTAAAACTCTTTTCTATTTAAATATATAAAAACCTGAATTTTTAAAAGAAAACAGTTCTGCTACTTAATATCTCTCACACACACATTGATTTTTATGGTTTACAGGGACTCTCTATGTGGGCGTAATAGTTTTTATAATGTACAAACTGTATTTTCTATTGCCCTACACCAACCCTACCCCTAAACCTACTCCTCACAAACTGCAGAAACTGTGCATTTTTAGATTTTACAAAAAACAAACAAAAAACACTTTAGTATGTTTTAGTATCATTTAGTATGTTTTTTAAAAGCCTTTTGAATTATGGGGACACTGAAAGGGTTTTCATAAATCACCTTCACATTGTAATACCTATGTCATACCCATGTCAGTATACAAATTTAAACAAGCAAGCACACACACACACACACTCACACAAACTTATTAGGCTAGCAGGCTAACTGGTTAGCAGTACACTGAGTGAGCAGCTGGCTTGTTAGCAGGCTACCTGGGGGGAAAACGTGTTAAATCTGACAGTTTAGTTTCAGTCATTTAATTTAACGTGTGATCTATTTTGAAATGTTAATTTGCATATTTACATAGTTAAAGGGATAGTTCACCCAAAAATGAAAATTCTGTAGAAGTAGTTCCAAACCTGCATGAATGTCTTTGTTCTGCTGAACACAAAGAAAGATATTCTGAAGAATGTGGGAAACAGAGCAGTTCTGGGGCACCATTGACTTCCATAGTATTTTTTTTTCTCCCTACTATGGAAGTCAATGGTGCCCCAAATCAGCCTGGTTACAAACTTTCTTCAAAATATCTTCCTTTGTGTTCGGCAGAACAAAGACATTCATACAGGTTTGGAACTACTTGAGGGTGAGTAAATGATGACAGAATTTTCATTTTTGGGTGAACTATGCCTTTAAGACAACATACCATTTGTAGGATTTCTATCAGGCACCAATTAGAGTACCCAGTAAGTTCTTTTAGTTAACAGAATCACTTTTCAGTTCAGTGGGGACAGGATTGTGCAGGATTTGCTTCCACCCCGTCCCATCCGCTTTCCTTTGAGGACCCAGCAGGACCAGCTCAGATCCTGCCAGAGTCCAAGGTCATCTTCCAGCACAACCATTTACCCCTTTTTTCCTCTCAGCATCCCCTAGAATAATAGCATGAGCATCCCTGAGACAGAAACATTATCATAGTGCAGTAATCCGCCACCAGATTTATTTTAACATTTTATTACAACACATTTAATAATTGAAGACCACATGGCTGGTTTTCATTCACATAATGCTCAATGGATCGAGGCTCCTTGCTCAACGCGCCTTTAATGTGATCATTTCCCCCCCACGATGCTAAATAATGTCGCTGTCGCAGTGTTATCTACTGCCATAAACTCGGCACTTCAGAATAGCATCATGCAGTCGTATTTTCCGCTCCCACTCTGTTTGGAACTGCTGTAGTGGAATAATTACTACCCTTCTTCTAGTGCGCACTACAAACAGGACATCAGAAAAATGACACACTCACATTGCTAAAACACGTGGCTGCAGCATCAAAGATTAATTTTGCATTAATTGAAAATAGCCCGTTGTTTGACAAGCTGTAATGTGGACCCGAATTAATCCTCAGAGGAGATCAAAACTAGCTTCCAATTAAGTAGCTGATAATGTCACCTGTGCTGTGAGCAGTGTGGGGTAAGACACAGGTTTAACTGCTAAGGCTGCGCAACCTGACCTCTGCAGCCGCCCCTCCATCAGCCGGGGCGTGTTCTCGCTGCGCTTTAATTAAAGCGAGACCGCTCCATTCTGCAGTAATTATCTGATTTCACAAGCAGATACGTCCACCTTATTACAGAAGCGAGCAGCTTGTTGGAAGTACATTTGTGCACACTGAGTTTGGAAATTGATTTAATAGTCTTTGATCATATTTAATAGTTAATTTAATAGTGGATTAGTGTTGCAGCACCTCAGAGGAACTGTATCCTATTTTATGGCCTGAGCTTTTAGAGGAATTTGCGAAACGCAGTCATGTGTTCAATCGAAATCTTCTAGAGGGACAAAGATGCATCTTGTATGGTCAATGGGAAGTCAGTTGGAAAGTTTAGTAACACTTTAGTATAGGGACCAGTTCTCACTATTAACAAGTTACTTATTACCATGCATATTACCAGCATATTGGCTGTTTATTAGTACTTATAATGCACATATCCTGCATGACCACATTCTACATCGCTAATAACACCTAATACGTAAACTTAACAACTACCTATTTATAAGCAGCAAATAAGGAGTTTGAGGCAAAAGTCGTAGTTAATGGTTTGTTAATAGCAAGATTTGGACCTTAAAATAACGCCGAAAGTGTTTTTAGAAGAAATTCGTCTACAATATGAACCACAGAAATACTTGTTTTTCCTTATTGTACTGGAAGTGGTTCAAAAGGTAACACACCGAAAATGTATTGCCAGCTTACAAACCTCTAATGTATTTCTGACATGGTCTCTGTAAAAAAATGTGCTTTGGAGTCCAATCCAACATTGACAAAATATCAAGAAAGAGATGTATTTTTCCCCAGACTCCATGGCTGTCTCCATTTCAAGACTTTAAAAACAAACCTGAGATCTGAAATACAAGATCATCCATCTTCCAATAGCTCCTCTCGCCATCACACCTGCTGAGCAACAGCTATGTGAGTTCCCTCTCAATTAACACTGTGTTTGCTGCTCACACCACATGGCCTCTGGGGAGAGGACCGCCACTCCATAAAACCAGAGTAGCCAGCGCAGCCTCCGTTCACAGAGCTTCCCGCTAGGCCTGCTAAACCACAACAACACAATTTTCTGCTATAGCACCAGGCCCTGAGAGAGCTAACTGTGAATCCGTGATCCTGTGACAGGTGCCATGCTGAATGAAACCGCTACGGTATACTGTCAGCAATTGGTCCTCTACTGCATTCAGAAATGAACTAAGAATGCCTTTAAATCCTAAATGTGAATTGCAAAATCCTGCAATGAATATAAAATGGAGTAGAAAAAAAATTTATTAAAATGAAATGAAACTGAAAATGCATATAGCATTTATTGGTTTGACAAAGCTTTGACTGAAGATTTTGGGGGGAAAAGGTTAAAAGAAAAAGAAGGAACCTTGAAAGAAGACAGACAGACAAATAGACAGACAGACAGACACACATGATAGAATGACAGACATAAACATATGATAGAAAGACAGATGAACAGACAGACAGACAGATGCATATAATATATGGACAGACAGACAGACAGACAGTCGCATAAACAGATGGCCAGACAGATGCATATGATAGATAGACAGACAGACAGACAGACAGACAGATGTATGTGATAAATGGACAGACAGACAGACAGACGCATATGATAGATGGACAGACAGACAGACAGACGCATATGATAGATGGACAGACAGACAGGCACATATGACAGACAGACAGACAGACGCATAAACAGATGGCCAGACAGATGCATATGATAGATGGACAGACAGACAGACAGACAGACAGACAGACGTATGTGATAAATGGACAGACAAACAGACAGACAGACAGACAGACAGACGCATATGATAGATGGACAGACAGACAGACAGACAGACAGACACATATGACAGACAGACAGACAGAAACTTCCCTTTTGATAAATCCATCTAAAGTTTTTAGCAGTGTTTTGGAAGGTGGTAGCTAAATTCTAGCTGGTCAAAGCTGTTCATTAGATGGTCCAAGCTGGTCATTAGCTAGTCAACCATCTACAAAAACCAGTCTGACCACCATGAATGACCAGATGATAGCCATTTTGTTGCTGGTCCAAGCTACCATTTTCCATAATACCTCTGCCAGCGTAAGCTGCATTTTCCAGCAGGGTTATCTACAGCTGTTTTGTATCCAGCACCTGATTTCCCTGGGCATCTCTTTCTACTCATTGGTCTGGGAATGGGGGCTGAAATGCCTGAAAAGCAATATGATGATTAATGCTAGCTAGCTCTCCTCCGCTATGAAGCCTCTTGGTTTTAATTGACCTTGGAAGAGTCGTCCTGTTGGATCTGCATTATGAACCCTGCACTGGAACACCAGGATGTTTCAAATGCAGAGAGTAGCAGTATTCTGTAGGTTGCAGAATAAATAATTTAAGCACCAGGTAGGAGCTAGAGAATAAGTAGAGCCTCTGAAAACCAGCCAGCCAGAAATTAGAAGTCGAAGAAGCCATTTTAGAAGCAAAAGCCCATTATGGTATGTCATACACTTTCTCCTTGTCATCCGTTCACCTGGTATGGCCATTAAATGACCCCGGGAGGCCCAAGGCAGTCCCCTTTGTTTCTTCTCTAAGTATTGTGTTGCAGCACAGCTTTGTGCAGGGTTTCATCAGCAGAGCTTATTAAGAGACAAAACGAACATGACCACTGCTACTGTGTCTCTCATCACGACGTCCATAATCACCAGATCCTCATTGAAGCGTGGTGAGCAAGACAGGGACGTTAATGATCGCCTTTTCAGAGTGACAAAAGGCAGACAGATTGCCGAATTAAACTCGGAGACTTCCCACTGTCCTTCTTGACGACTTGAGGACCTACAGAGATGAGAGTAGAGGAACTATAAGTCTGTATCTGGTAGCTATAGTATGGTTGTCACATGATATTCCTTTTTCCAATATGTGAGATAAATAAAGGGAGCGAGTGAGAAATGAAGGAACTGATACTAGCGTATTGACCAGCACTACTGCAAAAAGAGAATTAAACACTCTCCAATAAGCGTAGGCTCTGCCTGTGTAATGCGTCATGTCTGCCTCTCCTTAAAGTAACTCGGTAATGAGAATCCGCATTACCCGAGCAGGCCAATTGTACTATGCCGGCCCAGAATGCCGTATGGCCCAGCCATCTGATTCCATCTATTGCTCTCCATTGCACCATTCTGACTGGCACCGCTTCTGAATTCAAATGTCTGGCCCAGCATTAGTGCAGCACAGCATGCCAAAACCGGCTTTTTCTCCCCATTAGGATTTGGCCCCCGAGAGAGATCATGCAGGAGAGAAAGTGACAAAGCACACACAACCGGCGACACTCAAGGCACAATTTTAGGTGAAGAACAGGCCTATTCTAATTTTTCCTCCTCTGTTTATGTGCTGAGAAGTGGGCATGAATCCAAAGTGGCAAGGGTGAATGTGCTAATTGTGGCTGATACAGCATGATTCATGATACATGATACAACTCGGTTGGCAGTTTTGAGGTAAGAAACATCTCTCAAAAATACCTTGAGAAACACCTTAGTATGGACGGCTGACTAGCTGATAAATGACTTGTCAGTAAGTTTTTGAGGAAAACATTGCATTTTTACAGAAGTTGACCCAAAGAAAGGAAAATTCCGAACATTTATGACTCTCTTATGTGGAAAACAAAAGAAGACATTTTAAAAAATGTTGAACCCCATTGACTGCCATTGTGAAAAGAAAAACAAAACAAACAAACAAAAAAAAAACATTCTTCAAATAATATTCTTTTGTATGCTACAGAAGAAAAAGTCATACAGGTTTGGAATGACAGAAGGGGAAATTAATAATGACAGAATTGTCATATTTGAGTGAACAATTGCTTTATGATAGCGTATTATGAAGATAAAATTAGTTCAACCTTGTCCTTGCAGTGTTAATCATACTGCTAAAAAACACTGCAGAATATTGATGCACTCACAATTACTTTGAGAACAAAGAAATACATAAAATGTTAGAATATTTAATTTAATTTAGTATTCACAGTAAAATTGGCTAAAATTCATTAGTATGACCTGCCAAAAATACTACAATTAAAGAATATTTGTGTCAGAAGACTTTAAAACAAAACAAACAAACAAACAATTCATTTAGCTGATTTTAAATGTGTCGGTCACACTTTATTGTAAGGTCAAATTCTCACTATTATCTGACTATTAACTATGGCTTTTGCCTCAATAAACTGCTAATTTGCTGCTTATGAATAGTTAGTGAGGTAGTCGTTAAGTTTGGATTAAGGGGTCTAAAATATGGTCATGCTATAAATATGGAATATGCTAGTAATAGGCATATGTTTATAAGCAACTAGTTAATAGTGAGAATTGGTCACGAAACTAACGTGTTACCATTTTGTCTTGGGCAATGGCCTCCTAAGAAATGGGTCCGACTAGGGTCAAGGGAATGGAAAATAAAGATCTGAAAATATGTTCTTTTGCACATCCCTACCACTGGCCAAAATGAGTGCAGACAGTCCCTTATGCAAAATCCTCGATAAAGAACACAGTGCTGCAGCCAGCACATGTCAGTGTTGGGATATGTGCAAATAGAAAGAGAGAGATAGAGAGAAAGAGAGAGAGGGAGCTTGAGAGATCTCTTTCATCTCCTCCTGACATCTTCAAAGACAATGAGAATCACTTTACTTTGGAGTGAATTAACATGCAACACACACACACACAAACCTTGTTCAAACACGAACGCCAAGGCAACTGACACCAGCTCGTCTCTATATCCACTCCATCAGCAGTCTATTCTCCACGTGCCCTTTGTTTGGCTGAATGTCAGCTTGGAGACTATTAATAACAGTGGCAGTGCCCGGGATGGTATGAACTGATCTCCTCTCCATCAACACCCTGACTGCTCTGCACACACATCAAAGGGGTGACGGGGTTGTCGTGCTCATGAAAGCAGGCGGAGGATTCGTGAATGTAAGCTGGCAGGCGGAACAAATTCGGCTAATGGTCTTTTTTATCTTTATTGTTGGTTTAGCTTCTGTCGGAAAACAAAAGCCACATCGAGCATTTGGCCCTTGTGTTGACATGAAAATCTTGCCCTTGTGTGTCTTGTCCAGTGTGAGGGAAGCAACAGTTTCAAAGTTGCTTACCCCTTAAAGGGATAGTTCACCCAAAAATGAACATTCTGTCATTGTGTTGCACTTGTGTTGCATGATTTTCTTATTACTGTCAAATACATACTGTTTCTGTTTTCATAATGATGGTCAAAACAAGACTGGATCTAACAGAATATCATTGTGTGGCCGGAAAATAAATTAAAAATATATTTAAAAATAAATAAATCAACATTTTTCAAAATATCTTTTATTCCACAGAAAAAGTTCAAATGTGGGTGTGTCCCTTTAAGTAGCTTCAATAGCTCTAAAACAGGGCTATTATAATTGACTAAAGCTTAATTTTGTTAATTAAAATAAATCTGAAATAAAAATTAAATAAATTAAGTAAATATTAAATAAAAACTTAGAAATGTTGGCAACTAAGTTTAATTTAAAAAAAAAAAAAAAACTTATTAACTGGATACAAATAAAAAATAAAATTGAACTAAAACTAAAACTGAAATAAAAATAAATCTAAATGGAACAAAAAATTTAATAATTACTAAAGATTAAAATATAATGAAAACCAAATAAAATAATAAAAGTAAAAGATTATTCCAACTGTTAATAAAAATAATGAGAGCATTTAAATTATACTAAAATGACACTGATTCTAAACTACAAGCTTTTTAGTAGTTACAGTAACTGCTTTTAAGAAAAGTTTGTAGTGTAGATCTTTTGCACTAAAAAACACACTAAATACAACTAAAAAGTACCATTTACCAAAATATGTACATTTTTATGAATCATCTGATTCACTAGAGAATGAATCAGACTTTCCAATGCTACACACTGTTAAAAAGTAGCTTGTTACTGGAAAAGCTACAGCATTCTGACCTACTGTCATGCAACTGAAAAATACAGACAAGTTAGCAGCATTGCCTTGGGAGTTAGATCACGTCTGCCTGGGGAATTACCGGATGCTGGGTCCGTAATGGTTATAACGTAAACTAGACAGTCCAGTTTGACTATGGACTTCTAATAGAGCCTATTGCTTTATAGGTTTGACCCACACTGTGATAATTGCATAGGATGGAGTCAGAGTACTCTGCAGGACTATCTACTCGGTCCTGCATGGTTTCACATTTCTTTTTTTTTTTCTATTCCATCGAAGTTATTTATATGTCATTGTTTCAGTTTCAGACAGAGGCTTACAATTGTGTGGCATTAGCTGCAGCTCAAGGGCCTGTACACTTGGCAGCTGAGTGTGCTCATCTGAAAACTTGTTTTTCTTTGAGCGCTGTTTCAGTGTATGCTGCTGTGATAGACGGTAAACGCTGCCGGGCAGACCGTGAGTGTGTGTGTGTGTTTGTGTGGGAGGGTTGATTTCAGTGGGGGGTGAATGTGTGTGTTTATCACACACAATTTCAAATGCATCAAGTCAACACAACAGCACTGTTTAAAATGAGCCCTCTCTCGTTTCTTATTCCAGCGAAGTTATTATGTGAACTATGCAATTACAATACATTCGAAAAATGGATTTTGTGAGATTTCAGTTTTGGAGTGATTATTGGCATGACTTTTAGAAATGAAAGAGCTCCACTTTATAATAGTGCCTTGCCCATTACATGCAAAAGTGTGTGTCTGTTCATAAGAGTGTGTGATCTATGTAATTACAGTGTAATCATCTGTAGCCATTATCTAATAAAGCGAAGAGGCTGTTTTGACTGTATCTCTCTAAATTGAGCTTTCTGAGTGGTGCCCTACACTTGTATTTAAAGGAATATTTCGGGTTCAGCACAAGTTGAGCTCAATTGATGGCATTTATGGATTCATGTTGATTTCCGCAAAAAAATTATTTTGACCCCTTCTCGAAAAAGCAGAAATCAAGGTTACGGTGAGTCACTTAAAATGACAGTGAATGGGGCCCGTTTTTTGAAGGATTTAAAAGCATAAATGCAAACCTTATAATTTGATAAAAGCACTTCTGTTAAAATGTATATTATTTGAACCATAAAACAGTTGCTTCAGGGTTTTAGTTTTTATGGTATTGTTCTGTCATGGAAACAAATTTATAAAATTAACCTATAATGAAGCCAGAATATTCAATTAAAGGGACAGTTCACACGAAAATAAAAATTCTGTCATTTACTCATGTCACTCCAAACTTTTTCTGAAAAGCACAAAAGAAAAGATAATGAAGATTGTCAGCTATTTTGTTCATATTTAGTGAATGCGACACAGAACTTTCAAGCATGAAATTAATCAATAAAGCTCACCTGATATTGGATTTTGTACATTTTATGAAGCAACATATTCACTTTGAAATTAAAACCTTTGTTCACCCTAAAATCAAATTAAAATATTGTTCGACGCAACCAATGGTGACACAAGCGTCAACTAATGTTAAACCTTATTAGTTCTTGCATTCTTGCAAGTATTACCGGTATGTCATATCTATGAATGCAAACATTGATCAATGTTTGGTGCAAATGTTCATTTCTGGGTGAACTATGTTTATTTTTGTCTTACAGCCTACATGTAAAGCTCTTTTGGCCATCTAAACTAAAAGTACTCGAGGCATAGACACAGATACAAAGTACACAGATACAATTTCAGATAGCCAATATCTCAGAGCGTCTAAAAGCTCTTTTTTGCCCTTGGGATTGGCACAGAGTGTATTTTTCCATGCAGAAAGGTCTCTGAGATATATTTCAAGGATGTGTATTTGTTATGGATGGGTGTGTAGCGGTTTGTCATGCTGGCTAAGGTGGCATCCGGTGTTATCTCTGCCTTTCAAAACCGTGTGTGCGCTTGAACCGTGGGCACTGGGGCACACACAGGCCATCTGTACCTGGGGTTACAGCAGCAAGGTTATTTCAAAGCACACACATGGTGTTGTGTGCACATAAATTCATGTGCTAATTCACTAAACAGCAACTTTTATTCACAAACTTCCAAATTAGATTGTTATTTACATGATTCTTATACTAAAACACCTGACACTTCATGCAGGCATCAGGGGGCATGATTCATTTAACGGATTCCCCCACAAAGTTTATCTAACCTTCAAGAAGACCTTTCAGCAGTTGGACTCCACTGTTGAGTTGTGATTCACTTAAAAAAATGATTCAAAAGAGTTGTTCATTTAGGTTCATTTGTTCATTTGGACTATACTAGCTGCGCTGATTGTGATTCACTAAAAGGACCGGTTCACAAGAGTCATTAGTTGGGCCATCAAACTATATTGGTCGCACTTATTGTCTTAATTCAGTAAAACAACTGACTCATTCAAGAGATTGGTTGGTTGGTTGGACTACACTCATTGTGCTTATGATCTTGATTCACTGAAAATAATGAATTATGGAAGAATAATCAAAGAGTCACTCATTCTGGGAATTGGACTACAGACCCACTTCATACCAGCAGCAAGGTTTTTACAAACACACACATGGTTGTGTGCACATAAACACATGTGCTAATTCACTAAACAGAAACTTTTGCAGCGTTTTATTCACAAACTTCTAAATTAGATACTTATTCACATAATTTCATATGCTAAAACACCTGAAACTTCACGGAGGCATCAGGGGGCATGATTCATTTAGCAGATTCCCCCACACAGTTTACTTAACCTTTAAGAAGACCTTTCAGCAGTTGGACTCCACTGGTTGAGCTGTATGTTTTTGATTCACTAAAAAAAATGGTTCAAAAGAGTTGTTCATTTAGCAATTGGATTCACTTAAAAGAACCAGTTCACAAGAGTCATTAGTTGGGCCATCAACCTACATTGGTTGCACTTATTGTCTTGACTCATTCAAGAGATTGGTTGGAATACACTCATTGTGCTTATAGTCTTGAGTCATTAAAAAGAATTGGATGAGACAAGTCATTCGGTAATCAGACTACACTGACTGTGCTGTAAGTTTGTGATTTACTAAAAAAATAAATGGTTCATGAGACTTATTCGTTCAGATATGGCTTGTTCTACACCCATCACCCTTATGGTCTTGATCCATTGAAAATAATTACCTATCGAAGAGTAATCGAAGAGTCATTCATTCTGGGAATCGGACTACAGATCCACTTCATACCAGCAGCAAGTTTATTTAAAAAAATACATGGTGTTTTGTGCACATAAACACATATGTTAATTCACTAAACTGCAGTGTTTTATTCAAAAACCTCCAAAAAGTTATTTATGTGATTTCTTATGCTAAAACACCTGACACTACAGGCAGGCATCAGAGGACATGATTCATTTAGCAAATTCCCCCCACACAGTGTATCTAACCCTTAAAGTAGACTTTTCTGTTATTAGGACTCCATCATGTCCCTTGTCCAGCCCCAGTGAGATTATAGTCCATAGTACCTGTTAGTGTAGGTTGAACTGAAAGCCCCTCAACACAATAGAGAGCCTCTGGGGTCCGATAGCCATCATAAGCGTGTGGTCTCTCTCTATCCCTCTCTGGTGGTGAAGCTGATCAGAGAGCCAGCTACTCTCAGTGTGATCAGCCTGAAGGCTTTGTCTGACCTTTAGCAGATTAACAGTGCTGGCAGTGCAGACTGGCTGCTGTTGATATTCCACCATTGGCTCTGATCTCCTATCATCTCCATTCATTGTGAAGATAAGCCCGGGCAGACACAGGTGACTGTCTGTCGGCACAGCAGCAGAGATGGAACTACCAGAGAGCTGCCAGTTCGTAGCTGGTAATTTTACCCTTTCACAGGATCTCTGCTATTGTCTTCCAGTTGGAGTCAGAGGTGTATGGCTTGTGGTGCTGATAGAGGGGAAGAATGAAATGCTAAATTACAGTCTGAACCTGGCCTTGCCTGAAAATGTGGTTATTAAGCCATAAAAGTGTCTCTTCTAAAAGAGTAATCATAAGGTAACCGGATTTGTAAGGTAACCTGTTCATTAGAGTCATTTGTTCAAGAATCCGTCAGACTACGCTCGCTCATGCTCAACATTTGTGATTCACTAAAAATAACCAACTCATAAAAGTCATTCGTTCAGCGCTATATGGCTGCACTATTTGCACTATATGACTAATAAAGTCATGCTGTCATTGCTGTATGTTTGTGATCCACTAAAAAGAACTGGTTCAAAAGAGTCATTTATTCAGAGACTGGTTGGACTACACAGATTGCACTTATGGTCTATAATTGTTTGTTGGGACTGCACTGGCTACTGTGATTTATTTAAAAGAACCAGTTCATAAGAGGCAATACTTTGGCCATCAAACTAGACTGGTTGCATATATGGTCTTGATTCATTAAAACGATTGACTCAAAAGAGTCATTTCAAAGATTGGTTAGACTACATTTGTTGTGCTTATGATCTTGATTCACTCATCATTAGTTCACCAATCGACTACATTGACTGTGATGTATGTTTGTGATTCACTAAAAAGAACTGGTTCAAAAGAGTCATTTGTTCACCAATCGACTACATTGATTCAATAAATTTACAGTTCAGGAAACACTGTCACTTACGTATTAGTATGGTGTTTTCATTGACATCTATGAACATGCATGTGAGGACCTACAACTCTAACTCTACACACAGGTTTATATGCTAACTGTTGTATTGATTCCATCACCCATCATGTAACATCACCAAAGCAAATGTTTTTAGGTGTTTTGAGAGTTCCAGTTACATAAAGCATCCACGTTCTTGAAATCACTTATGGTAATTGGCCAGAGACGCAGGGCTCGGCAGGTTAGGGATGTACTGACATTTTATGACTAATTAGACGTGAAACAAACACAAAAACAAGAACAGTTAGCAAGATGCAGTGTTACAGGCCCAAGAATCATTGTTATCTACATTCACAGACAGAATAGACAAATCTTTCTACACATACAGGCATGCATGATGCAACAAGTCCAGGGCTTAGTCAATTTGTTTTGCAGCCTAAGCACGTTGGCCATGCCAAACAGGAAGCATTTCAAACAGGAGGGGAAAAAAAACTTGCGTGCAGTTTTCGCTAGTACTTTGAAGCCCACTACAGAGCCTTTTCTTGTCACTCCGGCGCGTACAAGGGGAACTGGGAGGATGTGATTGGATGGTGGCACAATCTGCTCACCGAGGGAATAAAACAAGGCAAACAGAGCTAAGAACCAGAACATTGCTGTTTTTAAGGACACTGCTGTTAACCGACATCCATATCACAGGTGCACAGCAGGCCTCACTGAAGTGCAGAGCGTACGTAATGGCAAATCCAAACTGATTACGGTCTCCCGATTGCAGCCGAGCAATTCAGTGCATGTGAGTTTATGTGCAGAGCGCGTATGTGTGACACAGATTTTCCATTACCACTTAGACAACAGTAATTACTCTCCTCACGTTCAGAGGGCTGGGCACGGGGGGTCAGCAAAGCCGACTCGAGCGATTTAAGGTGCAAGGGGTAAATGCATTTAAACAGAGACGGTCAATGTGCTGCGACAGTGTTGGCACGACTTACAGCAGCCTAATTCTCTTTCTCTTTCCTGCCTCTCTGTATAACGCTGCCAAATGCAACTCTGCTCCGATATCTCAGACAGCCACCAATGTGAAAGATTCATCACAGGGAGAGATTATCAGTGTCAACCAAGGCGGTGGGGGTCGGGCGGCACTGGCGTAATGACCACTAAATGACCAATCAGTGTGCAGTGGCAACAAATGCGAGATCTTCAGTCCACACAGCTTCCTCCATCTCATTAAAACAACCCTGCACCTGTGGTCCTGCTGCAGCTCACATCTGTCAAGTTTAACCCTTCTGCGTTTTCACAAGACACATAGAAAGTAAGGCCTATAAAATGACATTTGTAGTACTTTAAAAATGTAGGCAACAGTTATAGATATATGTAATATATATCACATGCAATATATATATATTAAATATATAATGTAATATTACATATTACATATACATATGTGACCCTGGACCACAAAACCAGTCATAATTGTCAACTTTTCAAAATCATCTGAAAGCTGAATAAATACGCTTTCCATTGATGTATGGTTTACGTATGGAGACACAACTATTTGAAAATCTGGAATCTGAGGTTGCAAAAAAATCTAAACATTGAGAAAATTGCCTTTAAAGATATCCAAATTAAGTTCTTAGCAATCAAAATGTAAGTTTCTACTAATCAAAAATTAAGTTTTAATATACTTACGGTAGGAAATTTACAAAATATCTTCATGGAACATGATCTTTTCTTAATATCCTAATGATTTTGGCATAAAAGAAAAATCGATAATTTTGAACCATACAATGCATTTTTCGCTATTGCTACAAATATACCCATGTGACTTAAGCCTGAGTTTGTGGTCCAGGGTCACATTATAATATAATATAATATAATATAATATAATATAATATAATATAATATAATATAATATAATATAATATAATATAATATAATATAATATAATATAATATAATATAATATAATATAATATAATATAATATAATATAATATAATATAATATAATATAATATAATATAATTGTCAGTCCTGTCTTGTGTTTCCCCTCTCGTGCCCATATTTGGTTTGTTCCTGTTCCTTAGATTATTAGTTTATTAGTCTCCAGCCGTGTTTGATTTGTTCCCCACCTGTTACAGTTCTCCTCGTTTGATTTCCTTCTGTTTATAAGCCCTGTGTTTCCCTGTCTCCATGTCAGCTGTTAAATGTCAAATTGTCTGTTTGGATGTTCTGTGTCTCCTGAGTTGAAAATAAAATCTACGTTTTGGTTATCCCGCGTCTCCTCGTTTCCCTGGATCCAGAGAGGATCGTGACTATAATATAATAATATATAAATAAAAAAATAAATATATGTAACTGTTGCCTTCATTTTTAAAATACCGGTACTACAAATGTAATTTTATATAAAAACTTTTATATGCCAATGAAAACTTTAAATTTCATGACTTAAAATCGGCCATCATAGTAACCGTTTCTCTAAATTACATAACTCTCAGATGATTCGAATCAGTTAAAAAAAAAGCACATTTAATTAATTAATTATTATTTTAATCTTAATTTTTAATAATGAGTAATGGAAACTTATTACGTGAACACTCATTTAAACACATATAAAACTCGACACTTGGTACAAGTAACCTGACAAAGGTAAAAACTGTATCTGATCATTTAATTGATCAAGTACAGAAAAATCACATCACATCCGAAACAATTATTTTGGATAAATATTACAACACAATCAACAACTGTGCACTCTGTAGCAAAAATGCTACAGAGTGTTTTATATTAGAAAAGCTGCATGAAGATGCATTACATCCTGAAAGTTGTCAGAAATTTGAAATATTAAGTAAACTAAAAAACTACAATAATCAAATAAAAGTGGTTATTTTTCAGCATTATTTACTTGATCATAAATCATTTTACAGCATATAAAGCCTCTGCTTTGATGGTGGAATCTGCTAAAGGAATCTTTACTCTGAGATGCCCATCTGAAGAGCTCTATCATTATTCCTCATACATCTCTGGAGTAATGAAGGCTCTCACCCACGAGAAAAAGGCTAGGCTTTATTAAGTGCATGTCCAGTGTGTTATGAAAGCAAGATGCATGGCTCAGCAGCATGAGAAAGAGAGGGATACAGAGAACGAGAGAGAAGTGGAGTAAACAGGAGGTGAGAACGCCTCAGATTAACCTTTGCTTTCCTGGCATCAAAGAGAGTGCTGTCCACAGCAATCATGTCCGGGCTGGAATGTATTTTCAGTCTCATCCCATCTTTTTGCCCATAAAGTGGTTCTGCAGCCTAGTTGTGTAATTTCGCAGTAAGTCCAACTCAGAATAAATAAGACCGGCTGCTTTAACCAGAGCCATTCACGCACAACGTCAACGCATAGATATGGAAGCCTAGTTTCAGAGTATAAATAAAAAGATAATTGTGAAATGAAGTTTAAAATAAGAAATAAAGTCACATTATTGGATGTAAAGTCACACTGTGGTATATAAACCCACAATTATGAGAAATAAAATTGCAAAAGTGGAAAATACAGACACATTGTGATATATGTCATACTATAAGATCTGAAGTCACATTCCATGATAATAAAGCCAAACTTATTCAAAAACTAAAGTTGCAACATTGAGAATCAAAATGAGAAATAGTCACTTTGTGAGATATATAATATATATAATATCTATTATCTAATATATATAATATCCCTATATATTCCAGTCACTCCATGAAAATGTCTATCTATCTATCTATCTATCTATCTATCTATCTATCTATCTATCTATCTATCTATCTATCTATCTATCTATCTATCTATCAATTACTTGTACATTTCTATGAATGGGCACATCTTTGCTTTTTGTGTTTTTGTAGTTGACTTTCTTTGTGCTTGTGTATGTTGGTAAGAGAAATATATCAGCTTTGTGGTGACCGCACTTCCCCAGTCTCTTTGTGAGAGTGCTGAATGTGGTGTGTGTGAGTGTGAGTGTGTGTGTGTTTATGCACCTGTCACCTGTCCACCACTGCAGGCTACAGGGGAGAGACCGGTCTGCTCTGAGGCAGAGAGTATGGCAGGCAATGAGAGGCTGTCACTACTATCTCACTACTCACCTCAAACACACTCCAGTCTCTTTATATACCTGCTCTCTGCTCTGTGCTGCACACTCTCTTTGCTCTGCCAATCCTGTTCATCTTTCAACTGATTTAACCTAATAGGTCAGATTATTTGCCTCTGACTTGTAACACTAACTACTAATATGCATCTCATTCCAATTTAACCACTAACTGCAGTTTGTGGCTTCAATGCTATGGGATTAGATTTGTATCAGAAGTATATTATCATGGTACCAATATTTCAGCAGGCCAGTTGAAATGTCAGTATTTTCAATATTGCTGTAAGAATGAATATCCTATAAAACACATTCCTTTATTGAAAAAGTGAAATATTAATAGAAAACCTTTTTTATCCCAAAAATGAAACATTGCTATTTATTCAGGTAAACTGTTAGTCATAAATAATTGTTTGTTCTCTTTTTTCAGTATTACATGATTAACACTGATGATATTAAAAGGCAATAAGTCTATTATAAAACATCCAGATCTCTCACACAAATGCAAAATGATTGACAGTATTTCTATTATAATTTGCTTAAAAATGACATTTTATGCTAATACTGGCCTGATACTATAGCACTGGTACTTGACATCTAGTATTGTGTATTGACTGAAGTGTTATAAATTGAGAGAGAATAAAAACACTTTAAATCAAGGGGGAAAAACAAACTTCAAAGTCAACTCTAAAAACCTTCCTTTGTTAGCAGGTTTCCTGATTTCAGAGTTTTCATTTACACTTCCAAAATCGTTGTTTAAATTGGGTGTTTTCATTCTCTCAGAATGTATTTACACCTTTAATGCTTTAATTACATTCAGGTACAAATCTAATCCCTTTCAATGCTGTTTCCTCTTTAATGCTTGAGCTTCTAAATTACTCACACTATTTAATAGAAACTACTACTAACTAAATAGGTTGCCTGGTGTCTCCCAATACTAACAACTAACAACTAACAACTAAACTCCTACTAACAACTAAACTACTACTTTGAACATATCTGAATATGTTCTGATGGTCACACTTTATTTTAAGGACCAATTCTTGCCTTTAACAAACCATTAACTACGACTTTTGCCTCAATAAACTCATAATTTGCTGCTTATTAATAGTTAGTAAGGTAGTTGTTTAGATTAGTAATGTAGAATATGGTCATGCAGAATATGTGCTTTATAAGTACTAATAAACAGCCAGTTTGTTAATAATAGGCATGCTTATAAGCAACTATAATAAATAGTGAGAATTGGTCCATATACTAAAGTGTTACCGTTCTGACTAACCCACTGATACTAACAATTATATTTGACTTAATGGAACTCTAAACTAAAGTTCAGGAGAAACATGTTCATCTAATCCTGTCAATCACAATACAAGGGAATATAAACTCCTGCTTACTTCGCTCCAGTTAATACGGTATCCTCCACTTATTTCCTTTATTTCTATTCATTTCAATTATACATTGGGGTCCACAAGACCACTAGTCCAAGTTTTTCTATAGTAGTTTCATACAATGTTTCTTTGCTGTAAATTCTTCTCAGTCCTTAAAACTTTGTTTACTTCTAGGTTTAAATTAGATTTTCAATCACAGATTTTCTATGTAGTCTCAGAATTTGGCAGCCCACTTTATATTTGATATGATATTAACTTAATTAAATAGTCTGGAGGGGATTTATAGCTTGAGTTGACTCTCAAGCCCTTCATCACAGACGGCAAGCCAAATATGTTTACCTTCATCTATCTCAAGGATTATATGAACGTGTGAACTCGTGAATTGCATGTTAACAGCCGCTCTCACCTTACACTAACAAAAAAGTGAAAGGATCTGCATTCTAAATGTCCGCTAAAGCTATTGTGTGCTTTTCTTTCTCTTAGCCCTAAATTATCATACCTGATTAATCCATAGCACTAATCAAGACGCTTGTTGATGAATCAGCTGTGACCATTACGGGATAAAACAGTCTCCCTGCAGAGCATTTGCAAAACACCAGATTAACACACTGTCGGATCATCTGTCACAGTATCACCCTTGCTCTGTTCCAGAACCTAGTGAGCAGTCTACGGAAGCAGCATTTTAAGGCATCATTTCACTCTCTATGAGAAAGTTGTTCCAAAAGGTTGCCATCTTAATTTGTGCTGCCTCGTTAAAGCCAGATTTTAAAGCGGCAGCCCAAAATGCATTACAGTACCTTCAGCGAAAAAAAATAAAAAAATAAGATAAAGTAAATATAAATAACAATTATTATTGTATACTATGCATGTATGCTTTTAAGAGTGTTGTGCCATAATTTAAGCAACATTAAAAATTACAAGTAAAATCTCCCATATTGAACACATCACCCATGTAGAGTGGTCTAAATTGGTCACTCGTGCGGTTGTATTGCAGTTTGAAGGCAGCTCCCTTTGTAGGAAGTAGACAAGACAACGACAACACACTAGGTTTTGGAATAGGGCTCCTATGACTTCCCTGAAGCACTTTTGACTTTACCATCTTTAGCATGTATGCGCTGCTCTCAGATCAGTTCTTTTTTTTTTGCCATTTCTTGTGCTCCTGTTGTTTCTCTGTATGCAAACACACATTCTTATCTCTGATCATGCAAACTAAAATAAGACCTTGTATCACACACTGGTCTCTCTCACACTCAAATTAGCAGGGAAACTTCACTCTTACTGAGCAACTGTGTGCAACTGACATCACCGGTGCGATAATTGCACGGCTGCTATTTATGTAAAAGCTTCTTAACACCTGTGCGAATGCCAAGAGAACGTAAGCCCCACCCAAACTCGATATACTGTAACATGTTGTTCATCACAGGATGTTGAGGGCAACTGGTGTTCTCACAGTCGTTTATTTTTTTAATGTCAATGCAATCTGGCCAATTAAATGAACCTACCTGTTTCCTCTCACCTCACATGAAGAGTTCTGTGGTGCTTATTATAGCACAAAAGATTTATAATGATAAAACTGAGGTAATAGCTATTTTCAACCCATCGCAAGTGCTTTTTTCTGCATCACTGGCAGAATAGCGTCTATGTGTATGAGAGAGAAAGATACAGACTGTAAAGTACAGCAGCTGTCACAGTGCCATCAACGGTGTGAAGTAAAACCATTGAATGAAAATATATATTTCTGAGGCAGGCTATAAAATGTCTCTCGGAGCTGCTCTATAGGGAGCTGGGGGTTGGAGCCACCGACTCCAAAATGGAGATAATATAACTGAAAATGTGACAGGATGGGTTATAGGAGCAAAGCATCCAGCATTATAGACATAAATGGCTGTGCGTCATTTGTGCAGACACATTTGGCTGTTGTGCTTCGCTTGACATTTGTAATGGCTTCAAGACTGTTTGTTTAGACTACAGCGGGATCAGAGAGAGAAAAACAGCAGTCTTAACGCATTTCTTCCCATCAGCCTGCGGATTACCCGACCGCCATTAGAGTCGATTGCAATGGCGTAAACACAACTTCATAAGATGGAGATAAAATGCACACTGCTATCGAGTTGATTTTGCTGGTTTCTGTGCATCACAGAACACAGCTGCCACGAAAGCTCTTGACAGTCACGCTTCTGCCTGAACTATGCAGGGAACTGTCCGTGGTGCTGACACAGATGAAAGCTGAGCTTTGGCTGTTAAGGGGCTTCAACCAAGCTGAAGCACACTAGCCTGTCGTACTGCGGTGGCATCTGTGCGAGAGGCTTTTGAGCAGCGCCGCTGATGGGGATGTTGATAACCGGGCTCTCACTCACTTTCAGCACCATTCCTCCAACCGCACCTGTCACTGTCAGTGGCAATAAAACTAAGCTTTGGGGTAACACACTCAGACATAATGTGATCAATTCAGTGGGCAAACAAAGTCGCTTGCCTTATCGAAATGGCTGCCAATTCGACAGCCGTCTGCGTGTAATCCAAGGATGCGAGTCACAGAGGCTGACAGCTCACACATACGTGCATGCTCGCACCTGCAGACATACAGTATATAGCACACGCGTCGCCTGTACACACTGCAAATGTACAAACTGCGATCTAAGTGACGAACAGATGCAGACTCACAAACAAACTCACTTCGCATATTTAATCTAACTAAAGGGCAGCGGTTTTGAATAATATATGAGCTATGTCCCTATAATGGCGAGGGGACAAAACAATCAATTTTCTTTATGAAAGAAGGATGAAAATGAGTCAGATTTATCCCTGTCATTATTGAAGATCAAATTAGGAGAAGGAGCGTGAGCTGGCAAGGGTAATTATGGAGTGAAAAGAGGAAGAAAGAAGACGTTTTTGGGGGGAGTGACGTAAGGTTTAATAAAATGAAGATTTTGTCTCCATTATCGCTATGAACATGAGGGAAATACAGGAGGTTGTGCTCACAAAGGCGAGGCATTGTGGAATTTTTGGGGCTGGAATGAGAGAGACAAATGAACGGAAGAGAGGAAAAAATAGGAGAAATATCTGCAGGGCCCTCGAGGGAGTAGAGAGAGATGAAAAAATGACAGATGGACAAGTACTTTCTTTAAAGCTATTAGAGTGGGCCACAGCCATGCAGTGAGTAAATGTCAGAGAGGAGTTTGATGAAGATAAGCTGAGGGAAGATTTACACAGCTAGCTGAATAGGGAAGGAACCAATGTCCACTTCTCATCACTGAACCCTCTCACTATATATCTCGGCTTTCTGTATCTATATCGGACTCACCCAAGTTACGTATCTCGCAATCTTGCCTCGATCTACCCGACTGGCTACATGCAAGGAGACCATAGGGACTGGTGAGATAAAAATAGATCCAGACATAAAATGTTATGCTAATGGTTCCTGGTGTAGCACAGCAAAACAGGTTTGTACTGTCAGCGTAGCAACAGGGAAGGGAATGAATACCCCCGTACTTAGAAGTGACAGCAATGATCAATCAAGGGAAATACACTAATTGTGTGACTCTGTCAATTAGAAACATGTACTTTTTAATTCTATAATGAGTTACATTGACAATTTTAGCATAGAGGAGACTATGGGCAATTGTAACACACTCAATTCCTCCAATCAAACAATCTAGAGTGGTTACATTTAATCTGCACATGCTCATTAGGATTGTCTCTCTGCCTGTGGAAAATGAGCACGATCATTTCACCTCAGCAGAAGTTTTCAACAAAATACTGATTTTGAGGTATAAAAGTTACTTTTTGGATGTACAGCATTTTTCTTCTAAAGAAAATGTATAGATTTTCACATTGTCCCCAGTCTCCCCTAATTTGATTGGTTAAAACTGGAACCACCTATGCCATTCAAAAGCAAAATGCAGTAACAATATAAAAGACATTCAAAGTTAAGTTAAAGCATTTCCCAAATAATTTCAAAAGTCTCAAAATAATTTCAAAACGTAACACATCCTAAATCTCAGAGCTGAGCCTTTACTTATGATGTATAATTTGTCTCTTTGTATGCGCCTGGTGACACTCATTATATAATACATTCCTCATACCTTGTCTCAAAATAAATAGCCTTCGGAGAGCATCTTGAATTCTTTGCATCTCTTGCAATACATTCATGGCAGACAAAAGCTAGTGGCACATCCGAAGCAACAAACACATAAATAAAACAGTGACTGGCACTTTATGCTGTATTAAACTAGAATTAAACCAAATGTATAAACGACTCTCTGTTCTCTGACATGCAGGTTTGGCTGAACTATGCACAGATTTAGAGAAAATTCAATCAAAAAAGTGTTGGTAGATTGTAGGGCACAAACAGTTGTACTTAGGGACTTTCAGTCTGGGGCAGCGACAGCACTCAACACTCTCTTTGGAGACACACAAGACGCATTTTTGCATTCAAAAAACATCTAGATGGAGCTCAACTGATGGAGTGGAGTGCAACAGAATGCAGGGGTCTTTAAAAGCGGAACTATTTTTAACTTGACAGGCAGTCCTAAAAACATGAGATATGGTGCAAGATGCTACACTGTCAGAAAAATGTGTACAACTGCTTGTTACTGGGGCAGAACCCTTAAAGTGTCAACTTTGTAGCTTGTCTTCTCCTAAAAGGTGCATATTAGTATGATAGAATACTACTCTAACATACACTGTACTAATATGCACCTTTTAGGTGTAGAAAAGTTACAAAGTTGGCACTGTTACTACTACGAACCTTTTAGAGGTAAATAAGATACAAAGATGTCCTTTTGAGGATACTGTCTCATAGGGTAGTACATGTACAATTTGTGCACATTTTTTATGAAATGAGAGTGTAAACATTAGAGCAGACATCACCTGCTGTCTGGCCCTAAGTACTCCAATACCTGAGCAGTCAAACTGACCAAAATTCACAGTGGCAGCTTCAGTGAAAGCATCAGTTTGTTGTTCAGATAATACTAAATAGCATAGGTGCAGCAGGTCTAAAACCATCATTTCTGGACTCAACGGAAGTTATTGTACCATGTGAGTTTAGTATCTGTCTTAGAGCACATTTAAAGGTCAGGATTCGGGCAGTGGAGAGAGTTGGAAGACTGCTGGCATTTAGGAACAAAACAAGGATGTTGGGAGAGTGTTGTGGGGCAGGACTAGAAAGTAGAGTGCGCTGATGGGTTGACCCTGCGCGTGCCTGGCTCTCCATGCGCTCCCTGGCCTCCTGCTGCAAGCAGGATTGATGAGAGTGGTCTGGCCACCAGACAACAGGCCAGATTACAAACACGGCGCTTTGTCTTTGTACACCACAGCTTCTCAGAGCATGGAGGCCCCACATTAATTGTTAGCAGTCCCCCGTTGAGAGAGTCCCCAGCTGTGTGGTTCACTTTCACTTCTCTCGTTCACCGACTCCTAGTGCGACAGTGTACAAGTAACAGAGGGAGGCAGTGAAATTGTGTGAGTGCACATGTGTAGATATGCAGTGGGAGCATCTCTGCATGCAACTTTGTGAATTCCGCACTGTTAAGAAGATATGATGAAACACATTGTGTATATCCGAATCTCACACAGGAAAAAGTGACTGGAAAAAAAAGTGTTTAAGGTGCTGTCAGTGGCAAGTAATTTAAATGCCAAATATAAAATACTCCTACTAACTGACAGATATCACTAAAATCATTGTTCTGAGAAATAACACCTGTCTTTTTAACAACCCTAGGCTCTTAAATGGATGGTTCAACCAAAAAAGAAAGTTCTGTCATCATTTACTCACTCTTGTGTTGTTCCAAACCTGTATAACTTTCTTTTTTCTGTGGCACATAAAAGAAGATGTTTTTAAACTAGTCTTGGAATGACATGAGGGTGAATAAAGGGTGACAGAATTTTCATTTTTGGGTGTACTATACCTTTATCAACATGGGGAGTCCACCTTTTTTGGCCTGTCAGAAAATTTGGAGCTACTTTCTCCATCAGTCAGTTTGCATGTACAAGCTTCCTATCATTAGGGGTTTGAAGCAAGGGTTCTGACTGAAGAGATAACTCTAATTCCAAGTCTGAAAGAAGTTTACCATTTTACCACATATTTAACATTGTTTTACTACATATTTGTAATAAAATGTGAATCAATCTAACACTAAAACATTCTTACTGTAGTAACATCATGGTTAATTTGCTGAGGCAGTCATAGTCTAGCAAAATTAGCAAAACAGTTAACAGCTTGTATCTAAGGCGAGGATTTTGGACTGAGGATAAGACAAAAGTTAGCAAAATGGCTAACATTGCTAAGTCTTATAAAATGTTATACAATGCACGCAAAGTGTTTTGAATATCCTGAAGGCCAGAATCTTCATCAAAGTTGAGGATGATGAAGGGCTTGTGCTTTATTTAAAAAATAAAAAATCCTGGGTTCACCAACAGTGATGCATTATCAATGTAAGTGAATGGAGCCAATTTGTAGACTATGAATCCACTGTTTCAATAGTTTAGCCACAAGATGTAAACAATATGTGTGTTAACACGATTTAGTGTGGAAAAAATGCTAGCTTTTTCTGTGTAAAATAATATCCAGTTTTTTCAGCTTTGTTGCGATGATAACGTAATGCCTTAAACAATCATAAAATGATGAGAACAGCTTCATTTCCGTTAAGTTTAAATAAAAGAAGAATTAATGTGCTTTAATTAAAGTGCTTTTATTAAAATTATGTGCTTCGCATTTACGCTTTTAAATTCTCAAAAAAATGGCTCCTTTCACTTCCATTGTAAGTGACTCAACATATCCTTGATTTGTTTTTTTTGTTTTTTTAAGAAAATGGGGTTAGTCAAGGTTTTTTGTGGTAATTAATATTATACCACAAATGCTGTCAATTGAGTCAATTGTACTGAATTCAGAATATTCCTAAAGCAATTATGGGCCAGCAGGGAGGGGGCAGTTGGAGTCAGAGGTTTGAGAAGGATTGTGCTGCCTCATTTAGAGTCAGAGCTAGGCTCAGCACAGACTAGTCAGCTGTGGAAATCATAGATGTGCCAGAGCAGCAAGTGCTCGGTGAGATTTAGGGACAAAACACACCTTGATGCTCTCTAGCCGCATTGGTTCTCGTGTCGCATTCCTCCCTCACGAGCGCTTGCTTTGAGCGCCATCCAGGGAGCCTGGAGAAAGAAAATCGCCTTTGAGCGCGAGTTCTCAGCAGGAACCCGTCTGTGTGCATGAATGTATGTGGACTCTAGAGAGGCCCGGTACGTTTATTATGCTAAATGTGACTCTTGAATCACAGCGAATGGCCGCTAATGAAGCACACAGGGTGCCTGGGCTACAGTAGGACGAGCCTGCTCTTTACAAGTGGAGTTGCAACTTCTCTCTGGCTACATTTATATTAATTAGTTTTTGCTTGACAAAGATGGTACAGACGAGTATATGGACTTATCAGTGGGCTGCTTTCATGCTTTCATACAGATGCTTGTTCTGAGGTAAATTAGGATGAAAAAGCAAGGTAGAAATTAAACAAAAATATATACTGATTATCAACAACAGGGCGAAGAACTAGGATGGGAAGCGGTATGCAAAATGAGACTAAATGTGAAGACGAGAGCGAGAAAGAGGCGAGGCAGAGGAGGAAAGAGAGGAAGAAAGAGAGGTTGACCCAGTTTGCAGATACCATGCTGAGCTCCCAGCCAGCCCTGCAATAAATAACCGGCTGCAGGCTGGCAGAGTCTAACAGCTGCTTGGTGGCTGTCTGTTCCTCCAATGTCTCCTTTTGTCCCCTACTGCACCTGCCCTCCCCCCTCACCTGCAGAACGCGTGTGTGCGTAGTCATGTGGTGGTCTGTGCGTCGATAGTGATGCTAACCACTTCGTCACCGTGCTTTAGACTGATTAGGACGTAACCAGGAAACAGCGATGTTCATGGGACATGTGCAACAACTACACATGAGCCTGACCTACCGAGAGTCTTTCAGGCACAAACAAGAGATGAAGACACAGCTTTGAAGAATCTGATAAACATTTATCAAGACACCAACACAATTGGGGTTATTTTGAGATAATGTTAAGCTGACTGCACATTATTTTACCTAATACACCGCTACTTACAAAATATGAAACATTTTAAGAATGAGTGCTCAAAGTAGTTGTTATTATTAATAATGATGAAAAATTATCTAAATACTAAATGTAGAAAAAATTGAGTGACAGTAAAGTCCTTTACATTGTAACAAAAAAATTTGCCATCACAGGAATAAATTACATGAAAATATACTTAATTGTAATATGTCACAATATACTGTTCTTATTCAGTTTTTTAATGAAATAAATGCGGCTATGGTAGGCACAAGGGATTACTTTCAAAACTTTTTAAAAATCTTACAGATTGAAATATTTATCTATTTTTAATCTTTTAATATATATATATATATATATATATATATATATATATATATATGTATATATATATATATATAGACTTGGCGACACTGATAGCATATGCAAAAAACATTTTCAGTTATACAGTTTAGCAGCAATTATATAAAATATTTAACTATACATTACACTATACAAAAAGCTGTTTAATAAATATATCAAGCATAAAGATATCACACTGATGACATGAAATTCTGTCAAAGTGTGAATCTCTGTCCTTTAACACATGCATTGCCATCAAATAAATATTCATAAAAGCTCAAGGACAGCTCGCCCATATAATCCCATGTTGCATGTTGTCACTAGACTGCATCTACACACATTTTCCCTCTTTTTCAGGCCTCGTTTCTCCTGCTCAGATGAGCAAGATGTGATTGTATTCTCAAAGTCAAAGCCACTATTCACCAGGGACTCACCAAAAGCTTGACAGGATTGTATGTGCTACGTGTGCCTATGCATTCAGAAAATCGTGTTGGGTGTGAATACGTGTGCTGGAAAGTCCTCTTGCCCTTGTCGAGGGTCATGCCCCACCACAAACAATCAATCAATGAGCCCTTGAGCTTAGGGGTTACGCAGCCCACATTCCCTGTCTCCTTCAGGGAAATAAGGACGCATTGTTCCCAGCACAGAAGTACACAAACACAGCAGGCCCAGATGTCCTATACAGCAACCGCATCCAGTAACACCCACCAGTGGTCAGTGCTTCTAAAGTGGCTGCGTGCATTACAGCTCAATAGGGTTTGATGTTGCAGTACACACTAGTGGTTTAATGTTTTAGTGCTTGCTAGAGGTCTAATGTTTCAGAGTTCATTAGAGCTCTAATATTTTAGTACCTACTAGAGGTCTGATGTTTTATTGCTCAGCAGTAGTCTAATGTTCTGGCGTTTTAGTACTCATCACAGGTCTGGAGTTTTAGTGGTCACTAGTGGTCTAGCGTTTGAGCACTCGCTAATGGTCTGATGTTTTAGCATTCAGCAGAGGTCTAATGTACAAATCAACTTAAAAACACTGATAGTCTCCAGCATCCTGCAAAAGAACTTTAGCATAATAAATTGTAATTGCGTTAATGTTTAGCATAATTTCCATTATGGCACAATGATTATTGCAAGATAAGAGGAGAAAAATTAGAACAAAGGAGAGTAAAATCCAATATGTCATTGAATATTTTAGATTGCCATTCATCATGAATTACATTGTGGTGGAGGGCTGCACTTTCTGAAATGTCAAGCATGGCAAAAGCAGGTGGGAGCTGACTGTGATTAATCAGTTTTAACCAAAGTAGCATTCACCATTGACCCTAAAGCAGAGAGAATCATAGGCTTTTAGGCGGTTTTCACACTCGATTTGATTGCTTGATCCAAACTCGAATTCAATTCCACCCCCACAGGTCACTTACAATGTATTATTTGGATTCAATCCATGGAACATTTGCATCATATGTAAGCACAGCCATGTGCACTAATGGCTGCTGCTTACTTCTCTGGCTAGGCAACAACTAATACAACTGAAATATAAATAAATAAATAAATACAACTGAAAGTGTTGCTCAGGCTAGGCAATGCATTTTAAATACTGCATTGATTTTAAAGTTCTCACCAGTATTAAAAACAACATAAGTTCAATTCATTCTTTTCAATCAACTCTGATTGATTGATTGAATGTTTGATTGATTTGCATCATTACTCAGAAATGTTAATGGAAGTTTTTATGATTAGTTTTTTGGTTAATATTTGAATTTGTTTTTATTAATTTTATTTATAAATATATAATAAATAAATAAATGGCATGAATAAATGATAAATACATAATTAAATAAATAGTAATTAAATTAAAATAATAATAAAATAATTGTTTATATATATATTAATCATGGAAGCTTTTTTAATTGTTAATTTTTTATATGTTAATGTTTTAATTTTACATAATAAGTTAATTAATAATTAATAATAAATAATAATTAAATAATCATTATTTGCATAAGTTATATATATATTAAAAAACGCATCATATAATTATTAAATATTATTGTTCATTGTGTTTATTTAGTGAAAAGCATAGCTAATTCGGAGTCTTGGCAACAATACCTATTTGGATAAAAATGAAAAATAAGCCATTTCAAAGTGATTTAATAAATATCAAAACATATAATGAATTCCATCAAATGGTACATTGCCCAGCTTTATTGTTCACTTTAGATTTACTACAAAAGCATGCACAAAACAGCACTTGAATCCGCTGCCCACCCAAAGCAATTTCTGCAGAGACAAACAGCAATTAATATGATCATAAATTATATGTAATCAACAGTGGTTCACTTCCACAAATTATATCTGATTGCTTTCACACCAATTACAAAATATACTGGCGTCCAACACTCTACACCAACAACTGTGTGAAAATACCCTTGAGAATGAACAAATAAACACAATGGCACACAGTCCCACTGAATGAAGGGAATACATACACTTGTGTGCTGCTTAGCTTGTACAATGTAGTACAGTATTCCTAATGAGGAGATAATGCAATATGGATCCAGATGTGCTCATTATCAACCTCTGTGCATGCCAAATATATACTCATAGGAGAGCAGAGAGAGGAAATATTGTAAGCAAATGAGGACACTGATAGCATGCATCAAAAGAGTTCTCCACACGAACAGTCTGTTCCAGAGTGCATCTTGTGAACAGTTTTTCGGTGTGTTCGAACTAGATGTGAATCTGTGTCTTTGGTGTGTGTTTGTGTTTCGGCTTGAAACATGACTCGTCTCTCAAAGGGCATGCTGGCACTGATCCTGTCTGGCCACGTTCCACCGGCAACATCATCAACATACTTTTATCTCCTAACCACTCGTCTTGATGGATGACTCTCCAAATTTTGCTCTCCAAATTAAATCCTTTGAAATCTCTTTGTTGACTACTTTAGTATTTTGGCTCTCTGGATCTTTAGCAGCATTAGAGGAATAGCTCACTCAAAACTGGATCAAAATCGGTCATTTACCCACCATCAGAGGTGGGTAGTAACGAGTTACATTTACTTCGTTACATTTACTTGAGTACATTTTTTGGGTAACTAATACTTTTAGAGTATATTTAAAAATGGGTACTTTTACTCTTACTCAAGTACATTTTTGGTGAAAAAACGGTACTTTTACTTCGTTACTGTGGGCGACGCTCCTCTCGTTACTTTATCTTAATGCATACAAGTTAAAAATCCTTCAATTTATTCCAAGCGCTCCATCTACTTTTTTTTCTGGACAATGGGCGATGCCCGTTCGCGAATGATTCATTCTTTTGAGTCAATTCTGTTCGAAGGCTTGATCAAACCAGTTGGCAGACCAATGAATCGGTTCGCGAATCAGTTTGAATGATTCGTTCAGTTCCCTACCGCACGCGCTGAGTCATCTGAAGCGGTTCTCACTCAGAGTTGTAACATCAAGAGCGCTGAAGACGTGGCTTTGGATCAACAGTCAGTTGAAAGCAAATCTGCAAAGGCTATGGTTTGCTAGCTATGAAGATCTTTATTAGACGAACACCGCGTGTGCTGTCGGTTCCACAGGTATAGATTCGATTACAATACACGATACCACTATGACATTACCAGTTTGTTGTACATGTACCTTACACATTAAATACATGTATAATTGATTCATTAAAAGCTGTGACAGAGTATGAAATAAACACCCGCCAAACCCGCGTTAGTTCCAGGAGGAATGCCTTGCCTTGACACAATTAATATGGAAATTGTCACAACATTTACGCTTGCAGAAATAAAGGCTACATTTGTTTACATTTTGCAGAACAGACGGAAGAAGATCCGTCAATGTGCATTTGTTTCGTTATGTTCAGATGTTCTGTAGCGGTCGTGTGAGGAGATTTCACTCTTCTCCGTGTCAGAGGTTATATACATTTATAATACATAATTAACTTTAAAATATAATTTAATTTAACTCAGTGATGCAAATCAGAATTTGTATCAGCTGTTACTCCAGTTTTGGTGTAATATGATCCTTCAGAAATCATTCAAATATATTGTTTTGTTACCAATGTTGTTGAAAAAAAACAGCATATGCTGGTATGGTATGTTTTGAAGCTGGGATGCTGGTTTGTGCTGGTCATGTGCTGGTCGGACCAGCTTAGGACCAGCAAAGGACCAGCTTAAATCAGTTCAAACCAGCATCCCATGCTTCAAAACATACCATACCAGCATATGCTGTTTTTTCAACAGGGAACAGTTTTGCTGCTTAATATTTTTTGGAACCTGTGACATTTTGTTTAGGAATATTTTATGAATAGAAAGCTAAAAAGAACAGCATTGATAATAAATCAGGCTGATAAAAATTCTGATTTGCATCACTGAAATAAATTACATTAAAAAAAATTAAAGGTATTTTGAACAGCAGTGTGTGTATAAAAATGTATCTAAATATCTATATATCTAAATAAAAATAGACTATATTCAGTATATGATCCAAAGTAACTAGTAACTAACTACTTGAGTAGTTTTTTTATCCGATACTTTTTTACTCTTACTCAAGTAACTATTCAGACTATTACTTTTACTTTTACTTGAGTAAATATTTCTTCAAGTACTTTTACTTTTACTTGAGTACAGTTTTTTGGTACTCTACCCACCTCTGCCCACCATCATGTTGTTCCAAACCTGCCTTTCCTGTGGTGCCCAGTGTTTTTTAGACCCCATTTACTTTCATTGTATGGACAAAAACATTAAAAATGTTTCACAGAAGAGAGCAAGTCATACAGGTTTGGAACAACATGAGTTAAATAGTCTATTTATTTCCCTTTACCACAGAGATCATAAATAAATGCAGAATAAAATTAAAACTGGCAAAAACATAGCCATGTAGATCATTTGCAGTCTGCATCCTTGCATGCTCAATAACTCATTGATGTATATGTTAGCCAGTATATGCACACCTGAGATAGCGAGATAGTGGGTAGAAAGAACCATATGTGTTGTGACACCCTGTCGCCTCTGCCTGCCTGAAAGCAGGAGATAAGTGCAGAAAAATTATGGCGGGAGCTGGCGGAGAGTTTGGCGGAATGGAGCGAGAGAAAGTAAGAGAGACAACAGTGGCTAAAGCCATGAAGACACAGACAGATCTACAGATAGAGTGTAGCGTGCCACCTGTGTAATGCTTGGCAGCTGAGAGCTGTATTGTGCTTCTCTCTTTATTTGTTTCCTGAGTTATCTGGAGAGCGGATTTTGGAGGTTCAATCTTGCTGATAATAAAGGGAGGTAATGAGGACTCCAGCAGCAGACAGCTGCAGAGCCAGCAGTAGAGCACATGGGAGCAGCCTCCTTAATACTGTCAGACACATGCTGAGAATAGTAGCACGCGTGGTCTACTTTCAGTCACTGGTGTTCAACTGACTACCGGACTGTTGGTGAGTTATGGTTTACACTCATTAGCTGTGTTCTGAAATCTAGGGAGCTGCTTCATGGCCCTATGTATAGGCAGTACCGTAAACATCATGGAAACTCATAAATGACTGATTTGGATGTTCAACATTGGCAGAAACCCAAAAAGCTCTTTTTAATATTGAATGAAATAATTAAAAATGTCCCTCACCTTGTCTGCCATCTTGGATTTCGTTTTCCAGCTGAGCTTGCAATGCATTCTGGGTTTGCTTGTTCAGGATAAACAAGATGCTGACATTTTAAAATTTGGCTAAAACTAGGTATCTTAACAGGCGGTATAATTAAGATGCCTAAATTTTGGATTGGAAGTGTACCCATTATGCTACCACTGTAGGCTCACTAAGTTTTAGAATAGAGTTTAACACTGAATGTTAAATTCCAAAATGACACATTCCAAATAAGAAAAAAAAAGAGAGCGACATAAACAGTCATTTTCATAGATGTTTGAGATTCTGGAACATACGGTGTCCTCCAAAAGTTTGTAAACATTTAAATAAACATACATTGCTATTCAAAAGTTTGGGGTGAGTAAGATTTTTTTGTTTGTTTGTTTTAAAGAAATTTTATTCAGTAAAGATGCATTAAACATATCAAAAGTGGCATTTATAATGCTTCAAAACATTTCTGAATCAAATAAATGCTGTTCTTTTGAGCTGTCTATTCTTCAAAGAATCTTAAAAATAAAAAATATTTCCACAAAAATATTAAGCAGCTCAACATTGATAATAAGTATTTCTTTTTCCAGATATTGTTCAAAACCTCACTTTGCCTAGGGCGTTTCCAATCTCTTAAAGGGCTGTGTATATTGAATTTGTCTCATAACGGAAGAAGCAGTAGATATATAAAAATATTAAATGTGGTTATAAAGCAAAGCAGACTTAAAGGGTTGACTCTTAAACTCATAAAAACATGACGGATCTTGAATACTATTCTATGTTGTGGCCAACATGAGCCATAGGCTCTGGGTGCATCACTTGCTCATATTCACACTAATGTTACTTTACCTCTTTAATCCTGAAAGCAGTGGCCTTGTGCTGAGTGCAGACTGGTCTTCAGGCTACAGACTAATTGTAGGCGGTATTAGGTCTGTACAGGCTTTCTAAAGGGAGCAGGCATTAGTGAGGCTAAGAATCTCCCATCGCTTTAACGCTGGACTTGATCCAGCCCTCCTACCCCTCTGACCGGAGGCTTTGCTCCACTTCCACTTCTATATTTAGAGGCTGCTTAAACAGCAAGACTGTGTAGCCTGGCCTCAGTGAAACTGGCTAATATGTATAGAGTGTGTTGTAATGATGTGTGCCAGACAACCTCTGCAGAGATTGTGTGTGGTCCCATGCACGGTTTTGACGACATTGTCGGATACATGGAGACGGCACAGCTGGACTCGGATCACACGTCCCGGCTAAGTGAGATAAATGGCACGGTATTCACTCCTAACTGGGAGCACCGCTAAAAGGCCTCCCACATGCCATACACTATGTAATGATCATAAACTCTCGCCCCCACACAAGTACGCTCACTCGGCGCGCTCATCGGTGTGTGAAGGCTCTTGGAGTGTAAAGTTCTTTTAAGGGAGCCCTAGGGAGACAGGTTCATCCAGAGAAGAGATCGCTTTTCCCATCATCCCCAGCCTCTAATGGACTTGTTGTGTGACGGGGTGAGAGGGGCCCTTGGAAGTTTCCTAGAAGCATCTTTTCCAGGAGCTAAGGACTTCAAAGGTGCCCCAAGCTGTACTGGTCTTTCGGTGAAAAGGTTAATGCTGTTGATAGGAAAAAAGGAGATGACAGATCATTGTATGGGGAATAGGATTGCTAGGTGGAATGAACAGGTACAAGGCCAAGCTATGCAAGATAAGGCCATGTCTGCTTAAATTCAACCCAGGCTTGGAGAAACGTGCCTGTTGGCAACATTTCTGCAAAATGATACTACGCGACATTTCGCAACACTTTCAAAGTTAAATTTCCAGTGAGTGGCATTAAAACCATGTTCAGTTTTATCCAAAACAGATTAACTTGAATGTGTCAATTTTGGTTGTTGTACATATTGCTACATTTCTGGAATGAACTGTGAGTGGTGCTTAAAAGGTTAGTGAAGTTCGTATTTGAAAACAATGCACCACCACACCCTAAAACTAACTGACACTGTTAACAAAAGAAAATGTGAGATAAAAATGAAGCAACCATGTTGTTTCAGCTTGCTTATGCAAGCTGTTTTGTCATGACTTGTGTTTCATTGGATTCTGGCATCCCAAGTGCAGCACTGTACCAGGTGCGCTACCGAGCAAGTTTACCACACCAGAAAAGTCATATATATGGGCTCGTTGTGATGCAAATGTTAGCATGTATTTACAAGTCATGAACTATGGTTAAACAGTTTTGGGGTCATAACATGGCATTGTGCAAGAAACTTTGCATACCTGTCTTTATAAACTGATAATCAAAACTTGCATGAAAAATAATACAAATCTTAGGTGTCTTACTGCCAATGGTCATCATTTCAGATGGAAACTGCAGTGAATTGTATGTATGTTTATGAAGCCTTGAAAAAAATGTAGGTAGAGGCATGTTTTTTCAGTGAGTCTGTATTGCTTTAATTGTGTTTACAAGACACTGAAAAGACCAGCAGGATATTCAAAGAGCGATAACCTATCTGGTTTTCCATTAGATACAGTGGTTAGAGTGGGAAAACTGGAGAATGGGAGCGACAGGGAGAGACAGACACGTTGACAGAGACCTGGATTGAAAAAGAAGCGTATCGGAGAGGCAATCACAGAAGGACATTGGGCGTTTGAATTGTCTATTTGAAATTTCATTCGTTGGAAATGGGATGATGGAGCAAAATAGTCAGAGAAAAAGAAAGACACTTACAGATGGAGAATGATGCAGCAGTTTAGGATCTTGGCTCATAAAAGACTGTGAATTTCTGTCTTCTTCAAGCGTACAGCTGCCAGGCTATTTAGCATTTAGCATTAGCATCTAAATCAGCCCAGTAGCACTATGCAAACTTGCCACATATGGCTGCCGACACCCCTTGAACCAGTTGCTTAGCTGCATAGCACACCCCTATAATTAAGGGATAATAAGTTTGCATAAAAAGTCATGCAGCAGCATTCCTTCAAGGAAGCACAGTGTCTAAATGTAAATGTGCAAATTTTAAACATGGTTAAATATATTTATGGATTCATCTCAGGTCAACGAAGACACACATACACTCACACACACGCGCGTGCGCGCGCACACACACTCAGAGGTGCTGAGCAAAAGGGCTTCTGAGTGCAGTATTTTTGCAGCTTTAAGCAATTCCCAGTCCTCTGTCATGCTTAAATACTTTTTCCATGTACCTACTCCCTCATCCTCCAGGCACTTCTAGGAGAAGGACAACATAAAATGACAGAACATTCAGATCCGGTGTGCTATTTTAGACCCCTAATCCAAAGCGTTAGTGTGGTGTTATACGCCGTTCTCTGCCCAATGTGCCCGTGTATGTGTAAAAGTAATGACATTTGGCCTATAGGTGAACTTTAATGTATCTTATTTAGTTTTTGAACTTTTGAACAGTAGTGTGTATATATATATATATATATATATATATATATATATAGTGTAAATATGTATAATTATTAGAATTTTTTAATAGCAGTTGTTTGCATGGCAATGTTTCATTTATTTATTTTTTTCTGTTATAGAATACAAGTATAAAGTATTTAGTGTTCTTTTTTATAAAGACAAAAATGGTGCCTTTGTGAATGCATTTATCTTCAAAGACACACACATATGCACTGCAAAAAAAGAACTGCGTTTCTCTGTTGTCGTGGCTGTACCTGCACTGCGAGCTATGTGTAGATCATCACTGCCGCTCCACTACCTCTAGTCTTGTCTCTACAGATGTTACTATGGAAATTTCCAGTAGGGTCACAGTGGGGTTCATCTCTTCAGGGAATGCGTCTGTTAGATGTCAAGGTCAGCGTGCTAAGCACAGGTCATTGACCAACTGTTGCATGGCATTCTGAGGAGGCATTGTCAATGATGGCATTTCTTCCGCCTCGTTTGCTTGATGCAGTCATACAGGAGCACAGCGTTGCACGAAAGGTCAAGAGAGTGTCCTCATGTTACACCAGTATCCCTAAAAATCACCACACATATAAGAATGTGCAAGATTACTCAAAGGAAAAGTCTTTTAAACATGTAGTTGAAAAATTGTGAGTTAAGTTCTTAGAAATTTAATGATTGTATTAATCAGGTTTTATTTTTCAGAATTTTTAGATAAATTTCAACCAAAGTTTTGATGTAGGAAAAATATGTTTAATATCATAAACATGATAAAATCATCAAATGAGAAGTAACATTTTTCCTGACACCAGAAATATTTTAGCAACAAAAGTTTCTGTGTTTGAAGGACAAGCCTTAGGTGAATTCTCAGATCAATAGCCTACTGGTCTAAATCGAGTAATTTTCTTCCATCAAGTGCTCCAAATCTCCATCTCTGCCTTGCACCTTGAATATGTTTTTGAGTCAACACAATTATCAAAAAATTTCAAACATATTTTTTTTTGTATACCACCCTAACATTTTTTTACTTCATGACCCACAAAAATACCAAAATACATTTTAACTTAGAAACTGGTCTATTCAAAATTGTGCATATCACACTGTTATTTTAAGGGATTATACACTACTTTTCAACCATTTGGGCTCAGTTTGATTTTTAATGCTTTTATTCAGCAGGGACACAATAAAATGATCAAAAGTGACAGTAAAGACACTTATAATGTTACAAAATATTTATAATTCAAGTAAAGCTGTTCTTTTGATCTTTCTATTCATCAAAAAATCCAGAAAATATATATGCCAGAAAATATTAAGAAGCACAACTGTTCTCAACGCTGATGATAATAAGAATTGTTTCTTGAGCACCAAATAAAAATATTAGAATGATTTCTGTAGGATCATGTGACACTGAAGACTGGAGTAATTGACTACTGACAATTCAACTTTACCTTCACAGGAATAGATACAATTTTAAAATATAACAAAATAGAAAACATTTATTTTAAATTGTGATAATATTTCAAAATATTGCTGTTTTTACAATGTTTTTGATCAAGTAAATGGTGAGAATAAGATATTTCTTTCAAAACATTTTTACACAAACCCTAAATGATTTAAACGTAAAATGAAATTCAATGTAAAATTATTTGGGGCATAAAGTGCCGAAGTTACTTTTGGTTATTAAATTAAAAGACAACAAATGTCTCCATCCTTAACATATATTTTGTGACACATATTATAATATAACTAATTACTGAAATATTTGAAAAACTTGTTAAAACCTATAAGTACCGTAATTAATTACATTTTATCCTGCAAACACATACTGGTCTTTCCGGTGCTTCAAAAACTACAACACTCAAACTTTTCTGAGGGCTTTTTTTTTTTGGCTTCAATGACTGTGCAGAATCTTTCTATACTTTCAGCAAGTCTGTTTGTTTTCTGCCTGTCTATAAACATCTCTGATAAGGCTGAGAGCAAGGTACTGCCTATCTCATCAAAGCCTATGCTATTTAAATCAGCCCTGCTCTCAAGTACCCGACTCATTCCACCCGAGTTGTGCTTTTCTTCGCTGTCATTTCGCTCTGCTCCCTCTCATTCCCTCCTGGCTCCTCTGTCTGGCATATGACTCACAAGCAGTTGGCGCGAAGCATGTTAGTCTTTATTGCCCTCCCATCGGCCCCCAGTGCACTCGGAGTTCTGTTCTCTTTATCAGTGGGTGGTAAGTGTACCGTGTGTGTTTTCACAGTGCCGATAGATGATTTTCAGCCCAATCCCATTGCCCGCTCCATATACAGACACACACAGAAGTCAAAAACACTCTTGCAGGTTTGCCTTCTTGTCAGGTGCACTGTTTGATCCTCCTCATACAGCCAGCCATGCACACTCCACTTATTTCATTCATCCTATTCCTCCCAGTCGCACCTCTCAAACCGTCTGACTGCGGTGTTCCCCAGGGCTCTCTCTCCTCCATAGCCTTATCTAATTTTCTTTCTGTCCTAAAGCAAAATGGATGATAATTAATTGATAACAGATGGATGAGTTAAAACAATGGTGGGTTACAATAAAGCACCTCTGCGTCAGCTGCTGTCACACGCAGCACGGAGAAGTGGAGGGAAGCCAGATTCCCAGAGCTCCAGGGGAACGTGAACTCAGTGATGCATCACGTCCTGGACAAGTGACTGCCCCCGCCCTATCACAATAAAAAAATAAAAATAAATAAATACACAATAAAATAATAATAATAATAATAATAATATCTGACACACATACACTACCTGTCAAAAGTCTGGAATCATTAAGCATTTTTAATGTTTTTGAAAGTCTCTTATGCTCAACACGTCTGCATTAATTTGATCAAATATATATAGTAATATTGTGAAATATTATTATAATTTAAAATAACTATTTGCTATTTTAATATTTTATCAAATTTATTCCTGTGCTGGCAAAACTGAATTTTCAGCAGCCATAGACTTTAGCCAGGGTGGCGTTACTGTATTGTACTGTTCTTTAACAACGTAACAATTGTTCAGCTGAAAAAATGTCTTTCTGAAAAAATTCAGTAAACAAAAACTATATATAAACTATAGAAAGTTTATATAGTGCATTTCATTAGTTTGTACCTCACAGTCTTTTTTATCGATGTTAAATTCAATATGGCGTATAACCTGACTAAAGTTTATTACACCAGTCTTCAGTGTTACATGATCCTTCAGAAATCATTCTATTATGAAACATCTCTATTATCATTGTTGAAAACTGTATTTTGCTGAATCGAAAGTTCAAAAGAACAATATTCTTTGATGAAAAGATCAAAAGTACAGCATTTATTTGAAACAGAACTTTTCTAAGATTATAAATGTTTTTACTTCCACTTTTGATCAATTTAATGCATCCTGTGCAAACAATAATTATACAACAATTCCAAACTTTTGACAGGTAGTGTTCATCCCCATTTCTCACCTTCAGTCACACAACATGATTTTCTTCTCTACAGCTACTTTATTTGCCTGTTTTACTCAGTGATTGTATTTGCCTGTTCATTTAACGTGGTCAACTCACGCACCCCAGTTCTCATTATGTTCGCTGTAGGCTGCATGTCCGCACTTATCAAGCTTGAGAGCTCATTAGATAAATTTGGCCTTTTTCATGGACGCTGCTCTCACTGTCCGAGAACTGTAGATAAACAGTGGGCCATGGAAGATCACGGCAGGCATTGTTATTTATAACAAAGGTCACTTGAATCAACACAAATGCCATTGCAAAGACTCTCATAGTGCCCTCCAGTGCCAAAGGTTGCAGCTACAACAGATTTGACCAGATACACATAATACCCATCATGCCCTCTGCTCCTTCTGAGTTAATACTTTATCACTGTAAAAAAAAAAAAAAAAAAAGCTATTACATTTACTCAGCACACTGGGAGTTCTGAGAAAACGTGGATTACTTTGAATCTACTGTAAAACACGTTAGATCAACAATATTCTTTAAAAGTTGTTCCAATTAGTCTAACGAAGTTGTCTGAACTAACAACTGCATATTGCTGATTTGTTAATGTACAGATTGCATTGCAGCATAAATAAATTTAGCGGGTGGCTGTTTTAGGATTATTGTTGTGCTGTTTATTGACTTTATTTGTGATGCTGTTGTTGTTGTTTTTGTCATAACTGTTAATTATTTGCAGTCGCTCCAAACCTCTATGAATTTCTTTCTATAACATAAAAGGACAAATTCTGAGAAACGTTTCAGTGTTTGTTTGTTGTTTTTTAATTAATTTTTATTATATATATACCATGGTAATAGTATATATATATATATATATATATATATATATATATATATATATACAGTATATATATATATATATATATATACGGTGTGTGTGTGTGTGTGTGTGTATTTATATGGTGAGAAAGGCTGTATTAAAACAAAACAGATTTCACCTAATACAAATGTAACCTGTCAAATATATCCTAGCTTGCATGGCTTATTACCTAAATGAACATTCCTTTGAGCTCTAAACGGTGATGATTTGAGAATATTTTCTATTTTTGAAGCATGCATTGCTTTGCCTCGGTGCAAAGAAACTAGAGTTTAAGGTCAGTTAGCACATGCTGTATTTACTCTGGATACAATAATAAATTTGCGATCACTTGCTGTAAATGGATGAGATCTATTATTGAAGTCTCGCTCCTCTGATCTCCAATTCCATCCTGAGCCAACGCACCCTGTTGTGGCAGCCAGTCGCAAGGAAATTTAATCACAAGAATCAGTAGCGGCTGGATTATTTCCTAGCATGGAAATAGTATCATGCCATTATGATGAGTTTTCCAAAATGTGGAGCATTGATATTGCTTGTGTGTCATTATGGATTGCACTACTGTATATATACACATGCAGACCATCGTAGCCCTAATATTTCATAATAGTATCTAATGATGGTCCTAAATGATAAATAGAGCCTATTATAGTGAGTTATGACTATTGAACATACATTTACCCTGCAGTAAATATGCCCTCTTGAATATGAGTTTCCTGTATGTGCCTATGAATGCTCTATAAACTCCAAAGGGCCAATATACCCAGCTTTTATTCTCAAGCAAAGCTCATAGTTCTCAACAAATCACATTTTGCCCCTGAGAGGAAAATGTTACCATTAAAACTTGGATAACAAAGTAGCAATGTAGCCAGTTAATCAATTTACAGTCATGCAACTATAACACTGCATGAACACATATTATGTAATAAAGCACACATCATATTATATTACCAGAAGTTCAACATCACAGCCCAAACATTAATTATAAGGCAAACTACTTCCAAATGATCCTACAGTTCAGAGTAATTAAACATTACTTTCTAATTTCTCTAATGAGAAGAGCTGATTGAATTCAGATTTGTCATTATTAAAATACAAGGCTGTACAGACATTTCTGTCAGATTTGACTTCTCTGTGTGGAAAAATCTAATGGCTTTGCAGGGAGAGAAATATATTCATAAAATGAGCCACTGAATCACTGAACATTAATAAGACAAATTAAATAATTTTGTGCTGCGCCAGATGAGCAACAGATTGGAGGACTCGGTAACATCTTGGTTCTAAAAACATGGTGAACTTAAACTCGAAGTGGTCTTAAAGCTAAAGTAATGTTGCAGAAAGATTAGCACCCTGGTAGTTTTAGGTGAAAATTACAACCACAGTAATTATGACTCATTTGAAAACCCATTCCACTGACCCTTTCTGTTCTGACAGTGCTGAATAATTGATCGCTTTTCTCACTGAAGTGGTGCCATTGAACAGGTACACTGAGGGAAATGGGTCATTGCTACATTCAGAAGAAATAAATGTAAACTCTGCCTCTGACTTTCATGTGCAGTGCACATAGGAAAGTCATTCACTGTAATTCTGATTTCAATAAATGATGAAATGTTTGAGATTTCCAGTTTAGAAGTTTGGCTGTTTTTTTCCACTTCCATCTGTGCCTGATGAATCTTTCATCTCTGGCTACAAAAGACTGCCACTTGTATTGCTAACACTGAGCCTGTGAGACATGGGGATTCTTCCTTTCAAAACAGACCGCAGCCTGAATCTCAAAGTTGCGACAAACCTCCCAAGGTAAGGTCAGGCAAGAAAATAAGAATATAGCGAGACATCCCTTTGTTTGCAAAGAAAAAAAAGAAAAGAAAATTCCATATTCCTCATCTATACAGCACATTTTTATCATTATTATTCCTATTAAAATAATTGTATTATTTTTTAATCATATTTAAAATCATATGGCACTGTCACATTTTGTTCTTGAATGAATCAGAGTTTTGAGTGACTCAGTTGAATTATGAGTGGAAAAAAGTAATTTAATAATAGTCACTTGTTTCGTTTATGAATGAATCAGTATTTTTGGAATGAATTGGTTGAGTGAACGATTCAATGACTCATGTATGCGTATGTGCGTGTAAAGACTCATACCATGATGTTATACCATCTATTCCTGTGTAGCAAGATTTGAAACAACAGAAACACAAAGACAAACATAATAACACAATACCTATAAACTACAGATAAACCCTCACAGTGATAAAATGTCAACAGTTCCATATTGTTACTACCATGAAATGGAAAAAGCTCAACTATTAGCATTCTAATTGTTCCAGATTAAAAAGCAAAATACTCCCGAATCCTTTGTTGCCTCCAGGCCAGCTGCTTTGATTTTGAAATTAGACTTGGCTTCATGGTGGGTGACTCTGTGAGTAGAGAGAGTGTGTGATTAAGGCAGCATGAAACAGCTCCTGCCATTGCTAAGCAGACAGAAGACCTCCAACTAGCCAGCAGTGGCTCTCCTTCAAGATCGTCTTCTCACATACTGAGACATCAACCATTTAGTCTCTAACATTTTATAAACAGCCTAGCAGAGTTTTGTCAAGTGATTTTTACAATCACCTCTCCCTGTTTTTCTCTCTTTCTCCTCTCCTCCATGCTGCCATGTGCAGCTGTAAGATATTCTATCTCTCTGTTGCTCTCGGCCTCCTCACTGTTACTGTTCATTATTGGTTTTCCAATTTCGCTTTCTGTTTTCTATTCTCTCTGCCAATATCCCTTCATTCTTCTTTTTTTCTTTATGTGGTACAGTCCAGGGGGTCACGTTTTGGTCGGTTAGTGTGGACCTGTTAGCTCTTGCTGGTACATGCTGTAGCTACACATTCTGAGATGGGGGGAAAAAAAATAAAAAATTGACAATTTTTTTTTTCCATTGACAGCCATTCAAATGTAGACTTGTGATTAGCCAAATGACATTCACAGCACAGGTTGCACACTGATTATCCTTGCATTCTAATGGCTAGTTTTGAGCAGGAAGTATAAACTTTTACTACCACTATGATGGGTGTTACTAGTACCAATATGCTATAAATTATACATACTATGCAAAATGTGCAACTTATGCTATGCATGAAATATCCAGATGACTTACAAGCAGTGTCCAAGCAGAGCATATGTACTATACTCTATCCCACAATGCATAGCAGTGTGGTTGTCCTATAATTTCTAGAGTGACAAATTAAATGCATCAAATCCTTTTTTGACAGATGACTTTACTGGACTGTCATTTAAATAAAGAAATTTTTGGGGCCCCATTTGTATTTTTTAATTTATTTAATTTTTATTTTTATTTTGACATGGCATTCCACTAAGATGGCATCTTTCATCTTTCTGAATTTGCATCATTTAAACAAAAAAAAATAAAAAAAAATGTCTCTTTACAAACTTTGATAATGTCAATCACTGCATGTCTTGTTTTCTAGCAGCATCATTTAGCTTTTGCGCATGTGAAAGTGATTCCAGCCTAAATACCTTTGAGCTGCATAAGTGAGTATATGTTCCTTTTCATGGTACATGCCAGCCTGATCTCATGGCAATTCGTACATATTTTACGAGGTGGCTAATTCGTATGAATTCGTATGACCTCACTCGTACAAATTCAAATGATTTTTGGTAAATCTCACATATTTTACGAATTAGCCCCCTCGTAAAATACGTACGAATTGGTCGTGAGATAGAGTTGTATATGCCACTTCAGATGCATATTCCTTTCCAACGTAAAGACGTCTCTAGAATTTCAGAATTTCACCTCAATTTCAGCAATCTACATCGTATTCAATAAATAGTATGCTAGTTTACATTCTGAACACTACCTCAGTTTTATCTGTCCCGCTGTTTAACTTTCTGAATGTTGTAGTTTGGTTCAGGTAGAGTGGAACCCCTCCTCTCAGTCTCTGTTTCTATATATCTGCTTCCTTTCTTCCTTTCTTTCTTTTTCCAGTAAGTATTCAGATCACACTTGCCTGTCTAATTAGAGCAAGGCAATGAGAAAGAAAACGAGAGGCCTCTCTCCCTTATCACCATTCCTACCCTCGGTCCTCTCCTCCTCTTTTCTTTCTCTCTCTCCCACTCATTTTATTCTATCAGCTGTATCACAAGCAGATTTTGCTAATTGATTCGTTAAGAGCCCTTTAATTTCACATGGATTTCTGCATTCATTGTTCTCTGTCTATATATAAATATATGTTCACTAATGTGCATACTGAGAAAACATCAGCTCATTATGTTACTTCCTCATCAAGGACATTTAAAATAAGAGATGCACTTGAGTTCAAGTGGAATATTTATGGAGAGGTGTGAATACAATACTGTTTTCTCTGTTATTTTAATACATTTATACTCTTGACTCATGTTTTTCTGTATAATGATTCAGAAATTATTTACACCTGTATGCACATTTTGGTCTGTGTAGAAAAGAAAAAAACAAGTCAGATGTTTCTTATCATTTCTCCTAGTCATAAAAACTGCAGTTAGGATACTTTTGTGCAGTTTTTGTGTCTATTGGCACCTGAAAGAGTGATTATATACAGACATACTGCAAAAAAAAAAAAAATTGCGTTCAACATTAGAAATAAATTCATACAGGTTTGGACTTAATGGTTTTAAAGGAATAGTCCATCAAAAAAAAAAAAAAGGAAAATTTGGGGTAACACTTTGGTATAGGGACCAATTCTCACTATTAACTAGTTGCTTATTAGCATGTCTATTATTAACCTATTGGCTGTTTATTAATACTTATAAAGCACATATTCTGCATGACCATATTCTACATCCTTAATAATCCTACCCAATATCTAAACTTAACAACCACCTTACTAACTATTCCTAAGCAGCTGAGCTGAACCAGACAGTTATTGAAGTGCAGAGGACGGATTCAGTGATGGCAGAGTAGAACTGTTTTAGCAGCTCCTGTGGCAGGTTGAATTTCCTCAGCTGGCGAAGGAAGTACAACCTCTGCTGGGCCTTTTTAACAATGGAGTCTATGTGAATGTCCCACTTCAGGTCCTGGGAGATGGTAGTGCCCAGGAACTTGAATGACTCCACTGTCGTTACAGTGCTGTTCCTGAAGTCCACGATCATCTCCACTGTTTTGAGCGTGTTGAACTCCAGGTTGTTAAGACTGCACCAGACAGCCAGCTCCTTAACCTCCTGTCTGTAAGCGGACCTGAATAAGGCCGATAAGTGTGGTGTCGTCTGCAAACTTCAGGAGCTTGACAGAGGGGTCTTTAGATGTGCAGTCGTTGGTGTAGAGGGAGAAGAGCAGTGGGGAGAGGACGCAACCCTGGGGGGCGCCAGTGCTGATCGGTACAGTGCTGTACGGGTGTTGGATGTGTATTTTCCCAGCCTTACCAGCTGCTGGCTGTCTGTCAGGAAGCTGGTGATCCACTGACAGACGGAGGTGGGCACGGAGAGCTGAGTTAGTTTGGCAGGAGGAGGTTTGGAATGATCGTGTTAAAAAAGCTGAGCTGAAGTCCACAAACAGGATCCTCACATAAGTCCCTGGTCTGTCTAGATGTTGCAGAACAAAATGCAGTCACAGGCCTGTAGTCATTCAGTCCTGTAATTTTGGATTTCTTTGGGATGGGGATGAGGTTGGAGCATTTGAAGCATGAAGGGACTTCAGGCAGTTCACGGGAGAGATTTGCTTTATTAAAGTCCCCGAGAATGATTAAAACAGAGTCCGGGTGTTGTTGTTCTGTGTCTGTGATCAGACACAGTTTCTGTAAAGCTCAGGTCACGTGCGCTTGAGGAGGAATGGAAACACTCACGAGAATGAATGAGCAAAACTCCCATGGCGAGTAGAAAGGCTTGCAGTTAATGAAGAGCGCTTCTAGATCTGAACTGCACATCTTCTTTAACACTGTTACATCTGTACACCACCTCTCATTGATGTAAAAGCTTGATGTAAAAGATTTCCGCGTTGATTTTGCAACGTGGTCCACTCTAAACAGCTGAAAGCTCGGCAGACTTAACGTGCTGTCTGGAATGGCATCGTTCAGCCAGGTTTCCATGAAACACAGAGCAGCAGAGTTTGAAAAATCCTTTTTGTCCAAGAAAGCAGAAAAAGTTTGTCCGTTTTGTTGGGTAGAGAGCGGAGATTCACCAGATGGATGCTAGGCAGTGCTCAGTGCTGTCCGAAATACGCGCTGTCTGAGCTTCACGAGCGCGTCGGCTCGCTTCCCCCGTCTGCGTGTCCTGAAGCGTCTGAACAGCACCGCTGCTCTGCCGACTACAATGTACAGCAAAACATCTGAATAATCGAAAATCTGTGAAATATTGGGAGGTGTATACTGCCGAATGTGTCCAGCAATTCGTCTCTGGTGAAACTGATTGCCGGGATATAACTAAAGACAGGACAAACTAAAAAAAAACATAAAAACAACAGCGGACAATGCCATGGAGGCTGCCATGAGCGACATCTTGGATCATTAGTGGCTAGTAATCCCACATTCTCTAGAGTTTCTGCAGAGATGACTGTCTGCAAGGTCAGAGATTTATATATAATCTTAAACACTTTATCTGAGCTGTGCTTTCTACATAAATGTTATAGTTATACACTCGCTATGCCAACAATTGCTTAATTTAAAAAAATAATAATTTTTTAATTATTTTATCAGAAACAGGTGGGGCAAAGTTAATGAAAAAACCCTGAGAACTCCATTAAGAATGGTGACTCCAAGATATGCTATCGATCACAGAAACAGGAACTCTGACACAGAGATCAGACCTTATTGGCTGTTGTGAAACAAAGACTTTCCTACATGCTCTCAACAACAGCTCTCTTGCTATCTTCTATTTTATTATCCATCTCTCTCTCTCTCTCTCTCTTGCACGCTATTGTGCAGGCTGATCAATAATTGAGCAAAGTTTCATCAAATCCAGGTCTGTTTTTCATAGGGCTTGTCTGTTTGAGTACACACTGAGAGGCGAGAGGAGTGCAAGCTTGTGGACAGAGTCTCCCGGAAGTCTCTTTGATCTACCACATACTGCTACAGGGGATTCTACAGCAGAGCTCACCGCACACTCTCCATCACACAAACCCAACATACAACATGTTACTCTCTCTGACAGTTCCACACCCACTGACCGGCGTTGAACATTCACCCTGACCCCATACTACACGTCTCTCAGGGTCCGGATCATCATACAACATATTCCATTCCAAAGAAGTACCTCACACCCCATTCAGAACACGTTCCCAAAAGGGTCTCCATATGCTGCTGATCTGCAGCGCACACACATTCTCCCACCCTTTCTTTAAAATCTCCGTAAGCAGGCTCCCCAGCCTGCTCGGCTCATTCATAATGAAATATGGTGTATGACGAGGCTGGATGAAAGCCGCGGTCAGGGCCATGCACGCACTGCGGTCAGGGCTCCCGGCTGTTCCTCCTCTCCGTCTCAGTCTCGTGAAGAGCAAAGATGTGACTTGCTGTGATCAGTCAGGCTTAATATGAAAAATTCAATCAGCCCTTCGCAGGATGCAAGACTTGGCCGTGCCACCGACTGACAGCCATGCATTCATAGAAACAAGAGAGAATGGAGGTACAAAGAAAGACGACAACATTAATGAATCCATTATTGCTCTTTCAAACACATCCAAGGCTTTGCATTTGGCAGACACGTTAATCCAAAACGACTTACGGTGCATTCAAGGTATATTTTAGCAATAAATGAGTCAGGAATCCAACCTACGACATGTAGAGCTACATGAATGCTTTTGTTAGAAGATATAAAATATTCATGAGCCGATGCAGCATTTGAAGCTTGTTTGTGCATGTCAACATGTGTTATCACTTAAACAAAATACAGCAAGTTGCTTTTGCAGGTTGAGCTCATCACATGTCATATAATGTGGATAAATGATTCAGGTTGTTGATATCTGAAACTGACCTCCTTAGGCGAGTAAACACTCATATTTTATTTCACAAGTTGCTCCATCTCTGAAATCAGTAAAATCAATTTGGTTGCCGTATCAGTTCTTGATCTTTTCCCTCCCTTGCTGCCCACATCCCCTTCCCATCCTCCCTTTCTTTCTCCTGGCCCCCTCCCTCTCGCATTAATTGATGTTGTCTCACTTCATTTGAGCCATTTTGTGCTGCTGGAGAATTTCGAACTCATTTTCTCGGCTTGTTGCATAGCTGTTAATTTCAACCTCCACTGTCACCCATAAAAAGCAATTCAATTCTAAAGCACGAATCAGATTTCTCCCCAATACTCTGAAACATTTTGCTCAGGCCAGTAACCTTGGCAAAAAACAAGAGGCCATTAACACTGCCTACTATTAAGTGCACCGCTAATGCAAACCGCTAATTACAGGGCTACTTCTGCCCATAACTTTAACCTTAATTGCAGTTTCTCATCCAAACCATCAACCCTGACCACTGTGGAATTATATATCTGGTTGATGAGGTCTCATTCACTGCGATTTACGTCTGGGTAGTGCTTTGTTGCATAAATATGTGGAAGGCACTCAGTCAAAGGTCTGTTATTTAGAAGCTTTTGTTTGAAATAACAGTTTCGGACAAATTGGACATTAAATTAAATGAAATGATCAAAAATGATGTATGACAGCATTTTTGAACCAATATTTTTCTGACTGTTGATTTTAACCGTGCTGCGTTACTGGGTCTCTGCCATGTTTCCACTTTGTAATTCAACTTTGGGAAGCGCATAATGGGTGGGTAAAGTAATGGGTGCATTTGAATTTCATGCAGAGCACGTCAAAGGATTCTCCACACTGAGACCGTTCAGGATTCAGTGACTTCATGCCAGGAAGATGGTTATTGATAAATAGATTTTTAACAGCAGATGGGTCTCACAGTGAAATTATCATCGTTTTTTTTTTTCTTTTAAGCCCAGTTTATTGTCTTATTCTTAGCATTGTCTTTGGGTTTGCATTCTGTGAGGAGCATTTATCTACCCACAGAGATTAAACAGTGGATTGGTATTTCCAGAACCAGTATTGTGCTCCATTCAAAATTGAATTGAGAATGTTTCTATTTGAATGTACAGAATTGGAATATAATTGAGATATCAAACATGACTGTAATTTAAACGTGAATGTAGGGAAGTAAAACGTCTAATATTAGCTTGAGGCAGAGATAGATAATAGATAGGTGGATAGACACAGAGACAGACAGACAGACAGACAGACAGACAGATAGACAGACAGATAGACAGATAGATAGATAGATAGATAGATAGATAGATAGATAGATAGATAGATAGATAGATAGATAGATAGATAGATAGAGAATCTCATTTTAATCTTTTTTTTAATTTATTTTAATTTACATTTTTATGGGTTTGACCCTGACCCATGAAGAGAGGAGAGCTGCACTTTAAGTGAAATGGTTGGAGAGAGAACAGGGTGGAGTGGCTGGGGAGGTGTCCTGACAGCCAGCTTGAGCTGGTTAAGTGATGGAGTGGAAGAGGAGGATCAAAGTACTGAGAGTTTTCACTGGCAGGGAGAAGCGGCCCCGTCCCAGCGTGTGGCATGTGTTGAAAAAAAGGAACATGGCTCAATGATGATGCTGCTGCTGTTGTTGTTGTGGAGCGATCCCACACAAGCTGTCGCCCCCGTTTTGATACGGCATCTTAAAGAGAGCCAACCATCCACCCTTCTACCGCAAAAGAGTGCTGGATCTGGGGAGGTGGCACCACCATGACCGCTGTGCCAGCTTTCTCCCAGCCACCCTCTGATACTGTCATCTGAAAGATTTATGTATTTCACATAGCTGGGGCAAAGAATCACTAATGCAGTTTTTAACGTCACACACTGACTGCATAGTCATACTAACTTAGTTAGGACTAAAATTCATTCAGTCTGAAGCCCTACACCTTAATTCACTTACTAAAGTCTTCCCTGGTGGATGTCAGGACATGGAACAGCATTTAGCACATGTGCTCTAAACACACTGGATCCGAGGAGATCATTTCTCTCTCAGTAAAAATATCCCACTCTCAAAAGCTTTTTAAATTTTGCAGTCTGAATACATAAATTGAATTAGAATTAAAAAAAAAAAAAAAAAATCTATCTAAGGTGGTGGATCACCAATAATGTAATAATATTCAGTAGAAATGTATACATAAAAAATATACATTTCTACAGAATTGTGTCTTACACTGATGACTGCTATACCACCTCAGAATTTGCAATTATTTAATAAAATCTGTTATCTTTTAATCAATAAAGGCCTGTGCCTCTCATGCTCACCAAGAATACATTTATTTGTTCAAAAATACAGTAAAACAGTAAAATTATGATGGCAAAGCTGAATTTTCAGTAGCCATATTTCAAGGCTTCAGTGTCACATGATTCTTCAGAAATCCTTCTAAGATGTTGATTTGGTGCTCAAGAAACCTCTCTCATTATCATTAATGTTGAAAACAGTTGTGCCCTTTTGAAGATATGAACTTCCAAGTGTTACATTCACATCATCAGACTGTCATCCGGATCATGCTGTACATTCTTATGGGAATGGGAGTCATTCTAATCATAACTTTCTCCAACTGGAATCAGCATGCAACCTAAGACAGTTACAAATGGCTGTAGTTTTTTCCCATGAGTACATGATTCAGAAAGAGGAGAGGTCTGATTTGATGCAGGCCTGGGGGGTGTGTTGCTTAGCCTTATGGCCCTATGAGCTGTAATAGTCTGGAAATGTAAAAGAAATGGCCATGCAATAATGGCATCATGTGAAAACTAGCATTCTATTACATTCCAGAAAAATGCAATAGAGACACCCATGCAGGTTATTGGTTCATAACTTGAAACATTTGCCAGAGCAAAAACAATATCAGAGATTGGAAACATGACACCACTGAAACACGGCAATGCACCCTGTCCTTCTCAATTATTATTGCCATTTGTCAAGTCAAGCATGTGTGGCCTTAAAATATGCATCATAAGCAAAGAAGTACATCATGTGTAGTGATCAAATATAACAAGATGAAGATTTCCTGGATGAGATTTTGCTGAACGAAAGATATGAAATTGACATGAAAGATCTTGATTGAATAGCAAACTAGCCAACCATGTGCAGGCATGTATGCAAAACTGTGAAAATTTAATGAACTCCTCTTTTAAAAGGCATCTAGAATGACATGGTCTGTGCTGAGAGAGAGAGAGAGAATAGGTACTAGAAAAAGAAACTGCCAGATACGGTGACGGTTTTGATGAATTTCCTCATCAGAGGTTCGTCACGCAGTGTGGCGGATCTCTATTTTACACCTGACCTTCCCCTGTTAAATACCTTGTTTCACAGCCGCAAGGTAAGCAGATAAGTGCCTACAGTAGCTGTGTGAGAACAGCGAGGGCTTCACAAAAAAACACCAATGACTGTTCTCAGGATTTTTCAGGGACTTTCATTTAAGACCAAAATATGCAAACGCACTAAATAAGCCCCAGTAGCTTTGCAAAGAGTGAAAAGTGTCCTCCAAAGAAGTCCTCCACAGAATGCTGGGTAATAAACCCACACTATTAGATATTTTAAAAATTATTAGAATTTGACTGGCTGAGCGGCATTTCTATAGTCCAATAGCACTGGGACTTTTTACTGTTTATATCACTGCATATCATTCTGAAAGTTACAACAACAAGCCAATTGGTGGTGACAACTGAGTCTTAACAAGTCATTAATTGATTAATTCACTTAACAGATTTGTTCAAATACACTCATTTATTCATAAATGAAGCAAGTGATTGGATCAAATCCTAATTATAGTTAAACTCTTACTACTTCTCTCATATAAAGGTACAGCATAAATACCAAGTGTTTGTTAATCTGTACTCCGAATTCAGCTACTTACTTAATGAATGACCCACTGAATCATTTACTTTCATTCATGAATGAAACAGGAGACCTGTTATAAAAAAAATTGTATTAAAGAAAAAAAAAATAATAATAATTTAATTTAATTTAATTTAATTTAATTTAATTTAATTTAATTTAATTTAATTTAATTTAATTTAATTTAATTTAATTTAATTTAATTTAATTTAAAATGAGAAATGTTGCAGGAAATGTATAAAATTTATAAAAATGACAAAAGCACATCAAATATTAACTGAAAATAAAAAATAATTTAAAATATTAGATAATATAATAGTATATATACAATACTAAAATAACATTGCGAGATATGCAGTTGTTTTGCTGTATGCTATTGTCATCAGTGGAGCAAAAAACAAAGTAACAATCAATAATGTGTCTAAAATTTAATACTCAGTATCAACTTTGTACTCAGTTGAACCTTTGTTTATTGAATTGTTGCATAAAAGCAACACCACACTTGCACTGATTGTAATTAACATTGAGCGTCCATATGCATATGTTAATAATCATGCAGAAACACGAATATTAAAAACTGCGTTTCGAAATCAGGGATCTTTTGATTGTCTTCACTCCTGTCTAGAGCACAGGCCGAGGATGAGCGGTTTTTAATTCAAGATGTAATCTTTTTCCATTAGAATAAACCGCAGTGCTGAGATACCAGGCCAGGAGGGGATCATTTTCTAAGTTGGTTAAAAAAGTGAAGGGAAATTAAATCCCTGGGCTCCAAATGAAAAACTATTAAGAGAATAATGTGAAGAATTTCACCCGTTTGCAGAGAGGGTGGCTATGTTTTTCCCCCTCGGTTCCCCAGCGCTGCCTCACCCCGGTGTGCGTAATGAGAGTGTGAATTTGAATCATGCAGGCAGATGGGCGCGTCTGATGGATGGAGGGATGCGAGCAGTTGGATGTGACTGTACAGTCTGTGAGCTGTTTAAAGGCCCAAAAAGTGCTGATGAACGCCATGTGTGGAAATCTGTCTGCCTTAATTCAGCGCAGAGTCACCATGCTGATGATTCTGATTAGAGGGGAGGCTCGGAATACCATGTGGCAGGAGTGTGCATAACAGAGAGTGGCAGAGAGCAGTGTTAATCTCCTCAACAAAACTACTGACAAAACGCATTCACTACCTAAGGGTTTTTTTTTAATTATTATTATTTTGTCAGTGATAAGACAAAATACATTCACCCCTAACTACTGATTTGGGGGTCAAGAAATATTTTATTTTATTTTTAAATATTTTATTAATATTATTATTATTAATGTTGAAAACAGTGCTTTTTACTATCTTTGCAGAAACAGTGTTTTTCTTCCCCAGGATTCTTTGATGCATAAAAAAGTTCAAAAGAACAGCATTTATTTGAAGGAGAAATTTTTTGTAACGATGTAAGTCTTTACTGCCACTTTTGATCAATTTAATGCATTCTTGCTGAAAGAAAAAGTTTAAAGGGATTTGAAAATCCTTTCAAATGAAAAAAAAAATAAAAATAAAAAATCTTACTTACCTCAAACTTTTTAACAATATTGCATGCTTTTCACCATACACCAACGTCATATTGTGAATGTTCTTTTCATAACAACACATCAAAATGAACATTTTATCATTATTTACTCAACCTCAAGCTCTTCCAAATCTATATGATTTTTTCCCCTTTAGCTTAACACAAAAGAAGATATTTTGAAGAATGTTGGTTACTAAAAAGTTGATGGTCTCCATTGACTTTCAACGTATTTTATTATTTAATTTTTTTTTCACAGCATGGAAGTCAATGAGGACCATCAGGTGTTTAGTTACCAGAATTCTTTAAAATATCTTATTGTTCCAAGGAAGAGCGAAACTTTGGTTGTACAGGTTTGGAATGATGACAGAATTTTCATTTTTGGGTAAACTATCCCTTTAGAACATAAACAATGACAACTGAAGTATAAGGAAACCACAACACTGCATTAATAGTGTGCTTATAATTATTTCAGGAGGTTAGGTTCTAACAAAAAGTAGTTTTCACATGTTTTAAGTTAATACAGAAAATCTTTAAATATTTATTTTGCATCAACTAAAATGTTTTTTATAATATTAAATTAGGTACCACTTATATAAAATTAACTTAAATGAATAAATGACAATATATTCATTATATTTTTTAGTATATTTTCATCAAAAGACAAAAACTAAGGCTAAAACATAACCAGTGAAAAAAACTGAAGAGGTGGAAGAAGGACCAGGTCACTTCATGGCTCATCTGTCCACAGAAAACTAGGTTCAGGGGGGCTCGGCTCTGCATGGATGCATTTAATGTAGCAGCTGTAAGATGGCAAGAAGGGGGAAAAGATTAATCTCACCTTTCATGGGCAGTAGGTACCATCTCAGCTCTACTCTTGACCAAACCTGTTCTCTCTTGCCCAGATAAGGGAACATGAAATATTGCTTTGCATCTAAGACATACTCCTCCGACACATGCAGGGCCAGAAGGTACAAGTGAACACCTTTATACATGCAACCTGATTACCAGCACGTGCAGTGAGTTGAAACGGTTTCCATTTATACTGCAAATGTTTTTTGGGGTTTTTTTTCTTTTTTTTTTTGTTCTTGTGAGATTTAGTCTTCTCTGCAGATCTGACATGTTTAATTATTCAGTTTTGTTTAGTCTCGTGGTTTAAATAAATATTGTTTTTCATTTACATGGATAATTAAATAAAGTGACACCAGGAAATTCCTTTTGGGAAACATAATCCTCTAAGCCCATATAAGTAGAGAGTGCTGATAATAAAAAGACTAAGCCTTTGATAAGAATAGGTGTGGAATGAGGATGAAGAAGTCAAGAAAAAAAAGCAAAGAAGAATAAAAGGAGGGCTTGGAGGAAGATAAACTCCAGAAGATGACAAACCTCAAAGAAACTATTGATGACATTTGTAGAGGAAACAGATTCTGCTGAATATCAAGGTGCAAACTCAAGAGATGCTGAAGTTATACCCAAAGGTGCCATGTCTTCCTCTTTATCCCTCTTCTCTATCATTCACAATATAACCGAGGGATTGATGTGAAGTATAGAGTTCTATAACGATTGAAAAGCGTGGGACAAAGCCTTGAAGAAAAGAAAAGGGTGATAAAATGTTCAAAGGTAAGGAGGTCAGGGGCAGTGAGAGCACAATTTATAGCCCTTTTGCCCACTGTAAACCATTTACTTCATGGGACCAGGTGTTTCACACTGTCACTTGACGAGCCCAACACCATTGAGGATTTGAAGATTTTAAGGGCTCTGGATGAAGGATATAGATTCACTGGGAGACACTGCAGGTGGAGAAACATATAAAAAGCAGAGCAAAAAGTCTGTTAAATGAGGTCTTGAATTCCAAGCCAAATGTCAAGAATACAGAGAGCATGTGTAACTACACATCTATAAACTGGTCCAGGTTATAGGAATGTAGACTATCATTCAAAAGTTGAGGTCTGTAAGAATTTCTGAGTTTTTTAAAATAAGTCTCTCACCGAGACTGCATTTAGTTGAACAAAAATACAGTAAAAGCGATATTATAAAAATTTCTATAGTTTTCTATCTTTACATTTATAGTTATAGTTCAACCAAAATTTTTCATTCTGTCATCATTTACTCACCTCATGCCATTCCAAACCAGTATGACTGACTTACTGTGGACCACTGATCTGGCCTGCTGAGTTTCAAAATGATTAAAAAATACACTGATGTACCATAAAAGTAGTTTAGATGACCTACACAATATGTTCCAAGTGTTCTGAAGTCGTATGATTTGTAACATTTCATTGACATCATTGACATCAAACCGGTTGTTGTGTAATCTAATGGCAACATATTTTAATAGAGGTTAAGACTTTTGTAAAGGTTTACAATTTGGTCTATTTTGCATAAAGATCTCTCAAATGACATCTGAACCACTTTTATGACGAATCTATTTGCTGTTTTGTCATTATTTGGTAGTTTGACAGCCTACCACTTTGCGGTACTACTATTTTCATTTTGGAGTTAAACAGCAAAGATCCTCATTCACTTTTATTATAGAAGCAAGTAAATTCTTTAACATTTCATTTGTGAGAAAGTACGTCGAACCGATTTGGACTTCAGCAAAAGAGTACATTTGAATTAGTAAATAAACTGGATGCAACCTCAAAACCACATAGTAAAAAACAATGCCGTTTTTATGGGGCAATACAAGGATTTGTCACAGCTGAGAGAAAATGACTGAATCCATGCAAAATGCTCCAGGTGTGAGATGACTCCAAGCCGGAAACGGGATTAAACCAGCGGTTAAGGGTTAAGAGAACATGTCAGATTAACATGACAGGATTAAATGCTAAAAGTGAGTTTGTTTATATGGACTACGGCTGCTCATTTTTTAAAATCCGAGATTTGTATTCCAGAACGAAGCTCAAGCTTTGTTAAATACGCGGGTTCCATCAGAAGTTAATTTGGCAAATGTTATTAGGCCAGAGGGTATGAACAGATATAAAACGTTAACAAAGAAATTGAAGTGCTCGTTGAGAAAATAGAGTGTAATTGAGCCCAAAGAAGGCTGTAGACTGAGTAAATTGAGCAGCCATTGCAGAGATGACGAGATTCTAATGTTTCCCCCTCCTGGATTCAGCTCATTGAGACGAGAGAGTGAAAAAGTTTCTCTCCCATCATTGCACTCACTGTGTTTGCTTTAAACCCTTATCAGAAGCAATTATGGAAAGTTCCACAAACTCCCTTCATCTCCTCATCGCAACACAAAGTATCTTGCATGCATCTGGAGAGAGAGGACGCAGGCTGCTCCTCCAGGCTCTTCATTAATGCTCCACACATGATTGGTTTATTTGATCAGATTTCTCTCCTCGTTCTCTTCCTCCACTCTCTCTCTCTCTCCTCCCTCCATTAACGCATCACTCTGGCTCTCTCATGTGTAGAGTGGGCTGAACAGGTGAGCTCTAGGATGTCTGGCAGAAAAGAGTCATCAGAAATAATGACAGGAACACTTCATAATGTGGAGATTGGAAAGAAGAGCAGAGAGAAAGAAAGATGGGGGGAGGGAGATGAAAAATCCTTCACATACTGTATGGAGGTTATGAAGGTTAGAAGTTTATAATGGCTGCATCTGAGACATCTTGATGTTGAAAAACGCTGAGGCAAAAATGAGATGAGATGTTTCCTATTCCCAAACCATGTTAAGGCGATGCATTAACAACAAGTCACACGTGTATATAACAAGGGTGTGTGTGTGTGTGTGTACTGGTATATATGGTTTACGAGGACACATGGGTACTACAACGTAAACATGGTTTATGAGGACACTGTTTCATAAAACATTGTTTTATGAAAACAAAACATTGCACATGTTTTATGAAATTCAAAAATTGCCAGTATAGGGTTAGGTGTAGGGTTGGTGTAGGGCAATAGAAAATACGGTTTGTACAGTATAAAAACCATTATGCCTATGGAGAGTCCCTATAAACCACAAATTCAAGTATGTGTGTGTGTGTGTGTGTGTGTGTCTATGCATATATAAAAAAATTTCATATACAAAAAATTCATCAAAGTTGTCCTAAGACGAGAACGGATATTGTTTTGGTTTTAGGACAACTTTGATGAAAATGTTGAAAATCATCCAATGTTGACTATACTGTATAAAAATGCTAAAAACAAAATAACTTTCAGATATTATAAATAATATATTGCATAATAATAAAGTTGTATATACTCTAATAAAAATAAAGTTGTATAATATAAACAATTTTCTATTACTCTAAATAATTAGATTGTATAAATTATTATTATTGATGTTGATGTTTTTGTTGTTATTTTTAGGTAACACTAAGGTCACTTCAGTTAACATCTTTAGTTATAAACTTGCAATAAACATTACATTTGTTGCAGTTTTAATCTTTGCTAAAACTATTTTATAAAAATACAACTGTACATTGTAAGTTCATGTTAGCTCAGGTCCAGAAAATGATATGAACAGATAATATCAACTTTTGATTTAAATAATGAATTAGTAAATGCTGAAATAACAATTAATAAATGCTTTCAAAGTATATTTTATAGTTTATGTTACCTAATTTAGTTTACTAATGTTAACAAATGCAACCTTATTGTAAAGTCTTACAAATAATAATAATAATAATAATATCAGGAATAAACACTTAAATGTAAAAAAAAAAAAAAAGGTAAACTTTGAAGTTAAACACCTGCAAGCAACGATATCTTGCAATTAGTTACTTATTTTCACAATTAACACAATGAAACACTAGTTTCAGAATAAAGTGTATAATTATGGCAATGTGACAGGTCTGTGGGAGACGGTGTAGGTGTGTTTGGGCACCAATCCTTTCCATTACTCACCACGCAGCACCTCTTCCTCATATTTTTGCTATTTCACTTCTATGCGTGACAGTCATGCGTGTAGGTTGGCCTGAAGTTTTCCGTGACCTTTTCTCCAGCCTTTCTCCTCCTCTTTCCATTCCATACCTTTCATCTCTGTGAATCTACCAAAACAAAGCTCTTTCATGCATCTGTGGCACTAAATATGTCAGCTCTCCTCTGCCGGACGGATGCTGGCTGCCTGGACTCAGCTTTGAACTGCTGAGATGACAAATCCACCTCTGCTATAAGCTTCTGCAAGGGGTTGACAGACAGAGAGAGAGAAAAAGAGAGACGGAGAAAGATCAACCTGTCTTTAATATTTCATCACAAATGCGAGTATGGCAGATGACCTGGAGAAGTTGCAGGCACAGAGCCCCTGCTGCGCCTGCTTTGCCGAGCTCAGTCAACCTGGTCCACTAGCACGCACCACAGAGGAACCGCTGCCATTTTGTCTCCACCAGCCCTAAAATGGGACCCAAAATTCCCAACAGGTCAATCAATCTATAAACAAAAGTTATGTTCAAATCACCTGATTAAAAGTGGACTGGAATTCACAGGGTATTCAGTCATATTGCGTGATTTTCATGAATGATCCTAATAGTAGGAATTAAAAATGTAATTTATTCCTGTAATTTCAAAGCTGAATTTTCAACTGCCATTACCCCAGACTTCAGTGTCACATGATCCTTCAGAAGTTATTCTATGCTGATATGGTGACCAAGAAAATGTTCTTTACTGTCAGTGTTAACAGTTGTGTGGCTTTATATTTCTGTGGGGGGGAAAAAAACAGAAAAAAAAACAGGATACATTTTTTTCAAGATTCTTTGAAGAATAGAAAGTTTAAAAGAACAGCATTTATATTAGAAACCTTTTGTAACATTATAAATGTCTTTACTGTCACTTTTGGTCAATTTAATGCATCCTTGCTGAATTAAAGTATTAATTTCTTTAAGAAGGATTTATTTTGATTGATTACCATAATAATAAACACTGTCAAATACTTTGACAAAATGTATTTTGTCGAAGTGAACTTCAACAGAAATGCCCTCTTCAGTGTGTAGGAAGCAAGGAATCCTGCGAAGGAACCTGTGAATCAGATCACAGCTACAGTCTTATTAGCATAATGAACCATCAGTATATCACTAAAGTCGTATGTCACTGTCTGCAGACGCTATACCCCCCAACAAGACTCCAAATAATTTGCAAGAACCCACGTAAAGGGTCTACCACGGATACCGTAGGTGGCCTTCATTAAAAATTCATTATTCTGAAAGTCTCAACCAGCCTGAAACTATGGGGATCCACTGGTGCTTCAATGCAAGTGTTACAAATCAGCACTGATTGACCAAAGAAAAGCTCTTCAGTTCCAAGACACTGTGCTTTTTTAGCACAAAGTCTTTTGGGATTCGTGGAGCTCCACAGGCCTTTCAGCTTTAATTTCATTTTGGATAAGGTGAGCTATTAGTGGCCGGAAGCTGCTGTGCCAGGCCTAAACAAAATAAGTAGATTTTGTCCTCGTGGAATATTCCAAAAACACTGAGCACAAATGTATCTGCGCATATGAATATGTGTGCACTTATGACACATCTTTGTTCCTGCTTTGAATAGATTGCTGAAGTGCAAACTTATTTACACTACACTTTGTGATTATCTTTAACAAGGGAAGGGATAAATACCACAGCAAAGAATAGTTAGGTCAACTAGAGGAGGTGAGAGGAACAGACCCAGCAGCCTAGTGCTAATGGACAAGATAAGAAACAATGAGATGCTACAGTGTTTATCACTGGACGCATTAAGCTAACATCAATGATTCACTCAATAAGAAGACAGAGAACAAACACAAAGCAGACAAAAGTAATTGTATTAGACGGAATCCTCCCCATGGACCACAGATAAAGTAAACATTTGGAAAGTGTCAATACGCTTTGTAAACAGAGAATGGAGACAACACAATACTCTAAGATAAATAGCTCACCAAACAGGACTAAAACCTGTGTCTGGACACTACTGGTGTCCCAAAGGGTGTTTACTGAATATTTGCCATATCAATTTTCTTCTTTTAAATGCTATTCAATACAAACATTGTTACAGTTATTTACATTTTACACCAAATGGAAATTCAAACCATGATCTTGAATTTGGTACTATACTTGTATTGTTATTTTTTTTTGTGCAAAACTGCATTCAAAATGGATTAGTTAGTGGTTTGTTTGAACAACTTACTCAACTAAATTGGTCTAACTCACAGGTTTAAAATCAGTTTTATTCTTCCCTCTCTATAACTACAGTTTTTATTAAAGAACATACAGTTCTTGAAACATTTGGAATGACAAAATGAATTGTGGTTAATGAAATATGAATACTCCCAGTTTAGAAATACCAAAAGAAGCCTATGAGGGCATTGATTATTGTGTTGGACAAAGAGCCATTGAGTAAAAAAGGTTTAGACCCCACTGTTCTAACTGGAAGCCTGGGATGAATTAGGCTAGTTTTGGGTTCATGTAAACCTAAACAACAATCTAAAAAATGTTGGGATAAAAACAACACAAGCTGGGTTAAACATGGCCAAACCCAGCGATTGGGTTGTTTTGACCCAGCGGTTAGGTAAATGTTTGACCAACATGCTGGGCAGTTTTTTTTTTAACTCAACTATTGTTTAAAAATTACTATAGGGCTGATTTAAAAAAAAAAAATAATAGGTTGGAAATTAAAAATCAGACACAATAACTAGAGGTGTCAGTAATAATCAAAAGGTGAACATTTATTAACGAGCAATTTAATAAATGTTTATTATTTATTAAACTTATTAATAAATGTTTATGTATTAAACGTATTAAAAATGTTAATTTCCAGTCTATTTTAAAAATTAATTTTTAAACAATAGTGAGTTAAATAAAACCACCCAGCAGGTTGGGTTGAAAATTTACTCCAACCGCTGGGTCAAAACAACCCAATCACTGGGTTTGTCCATATTTGACCCAACTTGGGTTATTTCTAACCCAGCAATTTTTAGAGTGAGCATTTACTTAAGACACGTTCAGCCTGACAGTCTTTTGAAACACCATTTTATTGTGCACTATAATAGTTTACCAAAAATGAACAAATTAATCCTTATTTACTCACCCTCATGTCATTCCAAACCTTTTTGACTGACATTCTTCTGTGGAACACAAGACATTTTGAAAACCATAAAATGAAAGTCATTGGAATCCAAAACAACACTGGGCCCTACTCATCTTCCTTTGTAAATATCATTATATAAACTCAATATATATAGTATAAACTGATTTAGAATCTACCAGAAGATTTGGGCAGCTTTAAAGAGCCCCTGGGATGTTAAGGGCCTGTTTTTAGCAAACAAGAGTCCACTAGCTATTGGACGACGTGGAAGCCAACCACTCATCCTCGGGAGTGTGCATGGCTCTCTCGTGGCTGTCCTGTCCAATTCACAGGGATCTTTCCCTGGCCTGGTTTAATCCGAGTTCTGCCAGGACTGTGGATTCCTTAAAACATTCTCTGGCCCTTTCTCACTGGCACTCAGCTCACGCTCTCTGACTAGAGGATTTGACAAGATTTTGCAAGGACACGAGGCTCCTCGGAGAGGGTGTCAGGGTTGTGTGCTCTGAGATGGTTGGCAGGGTGGCAAAAGTGTTTCTTTTTCACCCTCAAGGTCATCTAACGCTCCCTTCCTTCTCACCCACAAAGCCCAACTGGCTGAAACGATAAGTCAGCTGCGACCGCAAGTGAACATGTCCATCAGCGTCAGAGTGAACATGTTGACATGAAATTACCGAGAATGTCGGAATTGGGAAAATCACAGCACGCTAGTGAGGTTAGCCATGCGTTCTCAGCCCTCATCAGAACTGGATGAGAGACATATCAGCGTCACATGCTGGCATCGACAACAAGAAGTGTGTCATCAACAAATAAAGCCTTCCTCACTTTCTTACTCATACCTGTGGTTCTTCCGAATTAAATTACTGATGTTTCAAGGCCTGACAGCAGATACTAATTTTCATGTGTGTTTGGCTATGCTGGGCTCCTTACTGCTTCCTGCTGAATGATGCAGAATCAAATCGATAAAAAGATTCATCCTGATATGAAAAGACGATCGTGATACTCGCTGACATTTATGCCTTCGTGTTTATAGACGATTTGGTTATGTTTACCAAAGAAAGATTATTCTGCCAAGAAGTGATTTTTTTAGCATCGTTCTATTGATTCTTTTAGATGCTGAATGTGTTTAGGGATGTATTGTCCTCTCAGCATATTTACTGTCTTGCGTTTATCAAACCGAGTGCAAATCAATCGCTGGACCTGTCTTCATGAAGACCGAGAGACTCTATATTCACGACTTGCTAAAATAACTTCTAAGAGAGATCCTTCTCAACATGAAAATAATTATTCATATATACACACACATACTTCTCAATGTTGGAACCCACTGAGGTGAAAGAAATGTTCTACTTGAAATGAGCAAAGGGATTTAACCTGTGATTCTGATGCTGAGGTGATACAGTAATGACATTTTGAACTCTGTGCTCCAGAGTACAGCGCTAACAACGTCAAGAATATTGGTTTGATTCCCAGAGAATGCAGGAACTGATAAAATGCACATACATTTCATCAAAGATATGTAAAGTTCATGTAAAGTCAGCACTTCATTTTGTGCACTCGATTTCAAACTCACTTTTCTACTATTATTTTGATATGCATTTCAAATCACATTCTATGGAAAACATATGGATTTTGTATCCTGAACTGGAGGCCTGGGATAAATTAGTCTAGTTTTGGGTTCTCCTGACCACAACTGGACATGTTTTTAGGGAGGATTTCCATAATGTGTCATAATTTACTCACCTTCATGTCATTGACTTATTTTCTTCTATGGAAAACAAAACAATTTTGAAGATATTTTTCCTATACAATGAAAGTCAGTGGGGTCCAAACAACACTGGGCCCCACTGACCTTTTTCAAAATATATTCATTTTAACTTATAGATTATTTCAAACTGTATTTCCAAGCACATTCTGCGAAGGACATACAGATTTTGTTTACAAAGTTTTGTGAATCAAAAGGAGAATCTATCTATCTATCTATCTATCTATCTATCTATCTATCTATCTATCTATCTATCTATCTATCTATCTATCTATCTATCTATCTGTCTATCTATCTATCTATCTATCTATCTATCATTTTATGGATGGATAGATCTACAAAATACTCTTTGTTTACAAAATGCATAATGTCCTCTACACCAGAGTTTCCAAAACTGGGGTCCACAAACTCCTGGTGGTTTGTGAGGGAACTACAGGGGTTTCCGATATTAACTTAAAATCTCAAGAGGTACTTCAAGTAAATATTTTAGGTCAAAAGAGTTCATCTGACAGAATGTTCCAACTTGTCAAAACAGAATAACATCGTACTACTAGGAAGAAATAGTACGGTGACCTCCATCAACCCTCTTCTGACTGAGCTGAGAAAAGATCTTTCCTTGTCAAAGCTAAAAAACATCTGACTTGCTTCAATTAAGGACAATATTATAATATATATCATGTACCCATTCTTGTTCCTCAAGGACATTTTTGTAACATACTGCTCAGTTAATGACAACTTGTGCACTCACAGGGAGCACAAACCACAGAAAAGAAGACAAAGTCTGTATTGACAGTTCTGTACAAACAAATGCACCCCCCCTCGTCTCGCTGTAAATGTTCTGCTTCTAACTGTCTCCTCCTGTTTTATGTACATGAAACAAATTGGCTCTCTAAATCTCTCACACATAAACATACACTCTGGAGAAAAGGAGAAAAGAGAGGCCAATGAGGGGGAAAAAGTGCAAAAGAAAAAGCTCATGAGAGAATCTGCAGGCTAGAGGAGTGTGCATACTAAAGAGACACCTTCCTCTTTCCTAGAACTTTATTTTTTCATGAATGATTAAATATTAAACCCACATTTCTGCTCCAGTTAATTGCATGTCAACACATGGGCAGGAAAGGCCAGAACTGGAAGCGTATGTGTCGTGGGGTGGATGGAGGGCAGTGCATGATCCACATCTACACGGAATATCCTGGCAGGGTCTGGAAAAAGACGGGTTAAGCATCAGCGACTGTGAGTTTGAGAGAAAAAGTGTGTGTGTATGTGTGTGTGTTCTGGAGAGTACAACCGTCAGGAAGAGCAACACCATCACTAATTCATGGGCAGCTTCTGCTCTTCCAGGCTGGTGTTGCTCTTCAAATGACCTTTCTTCCCCAACAAATACACTTCTCTGCAGTACGGTGGCATGGACATTGCTGTGCACCACTCTGAATGATAAAAACACAAATGAGGTATTGGAGCACGCATGCAGGGCTAATATTATGCTAAGTTTAGTGTTATAGAGTTCAGAGAGTCAGCTGACCCAAGGTCTGTGTGATGGAGAGCTGGTGCTCAAACCCTAGGAATATAGGTGTCTAACTCTGCGTGAGCGGAGCCTTGGGTGAATCATTGATTTGTAATGTTACAATTGTACGCCGTCTAGACAGGCCTATGGTGGGAGGGTGGGAGCAATGAGAGGGCCATATTGTGTTCATTCATCTCAGAATGCTCACAGCTTGCCTGCTTTTGAATGTATTCAGACTGACACAGGATGACTGAACACTACAGTCATGGTTAAGACTTTATTCTTAGCTGTTTCTATCCCTCGTATCATGCAAACGCCTGCCAGTGAGTCGGGTTAAGAATGGCATCTGCATGTGCCACATGCATCTGGGTCAATGATGTTCAAGAGTGGCCATGAAATGTTTTGAAAAAAGTAAGCTCCTTTCTATGATATCATTTTATGTTTTATGTTTGTTTTTTGTTTGTATGTTTGTTTGTTTGTTTGTTTGTTTGTTTGTTTAGCCACACAATATGACTGTTACATTATTATTATTTATATTATTGTGGTATTTATTTTATCTTTTATTTTTATATTTTGAGTTGTTATTTTAATTTTAGTTTAGGTTTTGTGTGCATTTGTCATTTTCATTAGCTTTAGATTTTTATTAAAAAAATAGTATATTTTTAATGAATTTATTTATTTATTAAGTTTTATTAATTTTAGTACTTTAACAAGCTTAAGTTTTCATTTAAGTTTTTTTATGTTTTTTATTGATATTTAATTTCATGTAAATTGTATTTAATTATATAATGTTTTAATAGGATTAGTTAACAATAGAAACACTACCTTGATTTTGTTGACAGTTTTTTCAAATAATTAATAAGCAGCAGTTTTGTTATAAATAAAATATTATAAAAAATTACCTAATTATAGCCAAACTAATTTTAAGAAAATAATTAATATAACTAGTTTGGTCACACTTTATTTTAAGATACAATACTCGCTATTAACAAACCATTAAACTGTGACTTTTGCCTCAATAAACTTCTAATTTGCTGCTTATTATTAATTAGTAAGGTAGTTGTTAAGTTTAGGTATTGGGTAGGATTAGGGATGTAGAATATGATCATGCAAAATATGTGCTTTATAAGTACTAATAAACAGCCAATATGATAGGCATGCTAATAATAGGCATGCTAATAAGCAAATAGTTAATAGTGAGAATTGGTCCCTATACTAAAGTGTTACCATGAATTTTAATACCAAAATAAAAACACGCTCATCAAAGAACAGGTGTATTAAAGTAATTGTTTTAATGAGTGAATTGCATATGTAAAATATTTTTGAATATTTTTAAATAAATAGATCTGATGAGCATCAAGTCTTTTCAAACAGCCCAAGCAAACAGTCCCCATCTGAAGTTAACAGAGTTTCAGAGGTTTCGCTATCTCATTTACATCACAACTGTTATGGGTCGTGACCTTACAACAGCCACCTGTCCGTCACTGCTGGTGGTGACCACATAACGAATCACAGACATGATGGGACAGAGTGCAGCATGCCCTCCATCATCGGGTAAGGTCGGCTCCATCCGTTCTCTTCCCTACTTCCTCCAGATTTCCATTTGATTTGATGCAAGCTTTTTCTGAATGAGCGGGGAGCCCTCTTTCCAGGCAGCAATTCAGAGGGCCAAAGCAAGAGCAATCAATTCTTAAACCAGAGACTGCAAACTGAAAAAGAGCAGTGAGAAAGGCTGCAGACGTATCCATATCAAAAGCTTTAAGGGCTACGGCTAAGAGCGGCGAGACGGTGAATGGGACTGAGGGTGTGTGGATGATTAAAGCTAACCTGCTCAGAGCAGCGACGGCCGTGCTCGGTTTGAGAGTACGCCACTCTCTCTTACGGCTGACATAATTGATTTTCACCGCTTCCAGCTTCTTCTGTGTTTGTCTGTCTGTCTCTCACCGAAATCAAGAGCAATATTGGACATTTTCTCTGGGATGAAGAAGGGTGTGATGGGAATTAGTTAGCGGTTGGGTCAGTACGGCAAGTTTCTGTGGCATTCAGAATTAAATTGAGAACGCCTTTCAAATTCAATTCCTGAATTTGAATTGAGGCAGCAAACAGAATGCAACTGCAATTTAATGTAAGTGAGTAAAATTAAAATGAATTGAAATGCAAAGAAATTCACAACTGGGATTGATTTTTTTTTTTTTTATTTAGATAAAATTATATACATATGCATTATATGTGTGTGTGTGTGTGTGTGTGTGTGTGTGTGTGTGTGTGTGTGTGGAATGATGAATTGATAGAAAGATGGCATGATAGATAAAATGATAGAACAATGGATATAGATAGAACAATAGACAGAACGATATATAGATAGAGAGACAGACAGACAGACAGACAGACATACAGATAGATAGATAGATAGATAGATAGATAGATAGATAGATAGATAGATAGATAGATAGATAGATAGATAGATAGATAGATGATCTACTGTAGATTTTTACTGGCGCTAAAAGCTGACATAGAGACACTGTCTTCTTTTTCTTCATCTTCCTTGACTCTCCCACTCCTTTAAAGCGGCCGGCCAATGTAAATCATTCGTATTCAACAATACTTAATAAATCTCCATTATCAGGCGGAATAAGAGAACATGCTCTCAAGTTCTTCATTGCAACTTAATTATCTGAAGTCAGGTCGAGGGAGCACTAATCTACACCTTGAAATTGAACAAGATATATTATTGATGCCTTGTCTTCTTTTGATTCATAACAGGAAAACTACCCCTATCCTCCCACCCTTTCATCCATCCAGTCCCCTCATTCACTCACTCTTGCTCACATTAACTACCAAATGCGCTCTTTACACCTTCTCAATCACTCCTTGGGAGATCCTCCCCATCCATTAGCATTCAGGTTAGCAAAGTGAGGGTTACAAATGAGTTCTCTGATTTCCTGACTCCATGAGCTTTTAAGCAGCATCTAAAAAGCCGAGGCTCTTGAGCTATTTGCTTACCTCTTGTTGTTTAGATAACACGCTTTTTCAAGTGCTCCTCATTGATTTGATTAAGATCTGCCGCTGCATAAAAACACCACGGCTCTCTAATGTACTTTTCCTAATCTTTTTCTGAAACATAGCAGAGTGATTAGAGAGAGGCATTCATCACCCCTCATTACGCTAGCAGCTGCACTCTAAGAAACGTGATCTTTCTGTCTCTCCTCACTATCTTTGACACATTACCTCATATGCTCTGTCATCCACAGATACTGCATCTGAAAGCTAGTTGCAGTGTATCTCCTCCTCCATCTCTGTTGCCATTCTCCCATGCGTCTATCTCTCCTATACAAACTTCAGAAGAAAACTGCAGTTGTTATGTTCACTTGAGCGATGTCAAGCATATCAGTGCAGCGGCATGTCAAACAGAAGACCGAGTCAGCAAATTCGCCTTGTACAGGAATATTTGACAGAGCCTCATTTCCAGCCACCTCAGCTGAAATGCTTCAGAAACCACACACTGCAGAAACATGCAAACTATGATTGCGTTACATGCCTCCAGAGACCTGAGGACCAGAGCAGACTTAGGAAATGAGCTTTCTGATGTGTGGAGAACTGCCAATATGTCTCAAATGATTTGTCCCTATTACTATCCGTCTTGTATTTCTTGGACGCTAAAGATACCTGTTGTTGCTGGCTGTCAGTAGGTATTAGTATTACTGTACAGTTCAACTTTCAAGGTTTAAGAGTTGAAATGAAAAGTTCAACCAAAAATAAAACTATATAAAAACAATCTTAAAATTAACTAAAAAAGTGAAAATTTCAAAAATATAAACTGAGAATAAAACAACAACAGCAAAGCTACATTCAGAATTCAAAATTATAATTTGTTGTACACTGCTGGTCAGGTTAGTGGCCCTATTACTGGGCTTAGTTCTAACACTAAAAGGGATAGTTTTTCTAAACTTTGGGGAAAAATAAAACTTGCAATGACAGTGAAATTAAAATTATTACAAAAAAAAAAAATTTATAATAATAACTAACCTAAAACTTCAAAACTGTCATTTGTTATATGTTGCTAGCCATGAGTGAGTGTACGTTTTACTGTTAAAGGGAATAATTCACTCAAAAATAAAACATAAAACTTAATAAAAACACAACTAAAATGAACTAAAATGAAATATTCAAAACTATAATGAACTGAAAAAAAACAACATTAAAAATTCAAAATTATAATTAGTTTTTCCACCAGGTCACTTGGCATTACTCTTAGTTTAACTAGTAAAAGCTTAGTTATAGTACTTAAGGCAATAGTTCGCCCCAAAAATTAAATATTAAACTACATATTTTGTAATTTTCTGAGTTTGACAGCTTGGAAAGAACAGTGTTCCACAACACAGAGAAAATCATTCAGGTTTGGAACAACATAAGTTTGAGCAAATGATAACAGAATGTTCATTTGTGTGTGAACTATTCTTTTAATGGTACTACTACTATTACTACATTCTAGTTGAGAGTTATTAAAGCACAGAAGCCTACAGTAGAATATTCAGGGCCATGCCTCACTCCAGCCTCAAATCCGATTACCAATGACACTCTCACATCTACTTGAGGGAAGAGCTCTTTTGAAGCTTCCTCCTTTTCTTACTTACCCAGAGCCTGATTGTTCATTAATGACATGGCACATATCACAAGAGCTCAGAAGCTAACGCTAAAGCCCATCGCTCTGCAATCCAAACTAACTTTATTAGACGTGTGACACAGGGAGGGTCAGTGACGGCCTTTGGTGGGATTACAGCAAGTGGACTCCAGAGCAAACTAATGGATCATCAGAAAAAACTCCAGTGAATATGCTTCGCTCTCCAGCCACAGATGGCGTAATATTCCCACCTTGCTAGTGGGCATCTCGCCACAAAGTTGCATGCATGTATGTGTACTTTCTGGGTCAATATCACTGTAGGGTGCCTTTTGGTGTCCTGTTGATGAATAACTCATTTGCCATGATAACTTAATATAAAAATGACTATGACAGGGTGTGTTATATTAGGCTAAGTTTTTATATTCATAACTAAAGCATTACTTGGCTCTTTTTTGTGTAAGATGATGCGTGTTATTTTGCTATGTCCCATCATGCACTGCTCATTAAATTTGATTGAGAGTAGAATACTGTCAAATCATAAAATTTAAAAATGTCCTCTATTAATATTTTGTAAATTTTTTGTTAAACTCAACTTGAGTGTATTGATCATTTCGTCATAAACATTTTATTTTTATTTAATAAAAAAAAAAGAGTTTGTCCATGTCCCTTGAATAGCTGTCCACCCTGTTGTGTTGGGAAAGCCGCCCATTTAAGAAAAGGCCATCCCCTTTAGTGACATCAGGACAACAGATTTTTTTGTCTCTTCAGTGGCGGGAATTTCAACCGCTTAGGTGAATAAGTTGGTGACTTTTCAATTGACAAATTTTCTTCGTTTGAGTTTGCTTACTTGCTTTTCCTAAGATTAACATGTCCACCCTGTTGGCATAAAATATGCCAAAAATGATTAGAATACAGTATTTTCAAAATATGTCAGTTTAAATATATCAAATTCTCTTCAACAACCAGACTAAATATTTAGCTAGTCACAGTTTGTTGTAAGCTAATATGCTAATTGAAGTTCAAAATGTCCACCCTGTTGTTGTTCCAAAATGCCCACATGACAGGGTGGACTGAATGAAAATGAATGGGGAGGGGGGGTATATCAATGTGATTGATGTAATTATATTATTTATTATTATTATTATATTATTTTTTTAGAAGTTGAATAAATGTTTCATTTTCATATTTTGTCATGATTTGTGTATTTTAAATAATAATTCAATCAGATCTGTATAATCCAGTGTGTTCAATAGCTAGGTGTGGGGGCAATAACATGCAAACAGAAAACTGCATTAAAATATCACAGTTTTCTCCAAATAAGAAAAAATGCATGTGTGAACTGTAGTGAGTTTTTTTAAAAACACATGGTTTGCATAAAATCTTTTATGTATTTATAATTTGAAAGCAAACCTGTTTAGAAATCATATACCTTTCAGAAATTATAATTTGCATCTCAATTTTGTAATGAAAACATATTTAACAGTAATGTATATGTCCATAACAGGGTGGACATATATTATGGTTTATGCTTTGAATAATGGCCCTTAATTATGTAAAAAAAAAAAATGTGTGGGAGCTCAGCTAATATGTTTCTATAGTACTTGAGTGTCTACTGTTTATGATATGACATAAAGCGAACATTTTTGAGTATTGTGAGGGTTGAAAGGCACTCTATGTTGATATTGACCCTTCTAAGTTTGGACCAAATCAGATTTGTGCTATATATGAAGGACTTTTAAGTGCTCTCAGTGCTCCATTTGCAGTTAGCTTAAGCATACGATTCCATCCATAGATTAAAACACATCAGTGACCATCAGAGCCACAAAACAGCAGCTCAGATCAGTCGTCATCAAGACTGAATAATTTATGCACACTGTGATGAAAACTGTGCGCTTCCATCATGAAATCACACATTACTTATAGCCCAATGTTCACAGGTATCTCGAAATGAGATTTGTGGCTTGACATAGCTAATGTTTTATATTCATATTCCATTCTAGATCAAATCTTACTTTCTCCTTTCACTCATATCTTCTGTGGAAATAAAAAAATAAAATATAAGTTGAAGAACAGTTGGTCAAATAATGGAAGTCAGTGGAGGAAGGAAGAAAGAAAGAAAGAAAGAAAGAAAGAGCTTTAAATTAAGCTAAAAATGTCAAAATATTTGAGTTAAAAAGGGGGGGAAATACATAAACTCTTTACAAACCCTGAAAAACGTAACTTCCTAAAGTTTAATTATTTTAAGCAAAATTATTTTAGTTAGTATAGTAATTATTTTAAGAAGGCCTTCAAATATTGTTTGATTCAAAAAGGCTTCTTATTCTGGTTTTGAATTTAGTTTTAGTTAGGGTCTGTGTGCTATTTTAGGCTATTTTAGGATTGTTATCATTTGAGAAGAACCAGAATCATTCAATAAACTCTCATGACAACTCTGATGTCAATATCTTAGCTCATATGAAAAGGTTTTTTTTCTTTTACAATCATGGTGTAACAAAGTCAAAGTCAATGCTCAGGAAGGAAGAGGACGAGGTCGGTTTGACTGTCGCTGGGGTTTATTTAGCTTCTCTTGTAAACAAAAAGTCGCGCTATCAGCGCTCAATATAACAATGCATACGCAATATAAAGTTCGGCTCTCCTGAGCAGTAAAGGGTTCCACGCCCGCACCATCCCCAGCCAGCAGTCAGCAGTCAGTAGTTGGTCTCTCTTCCCTCTCTGATGTTCCCAGGTGGCTTTATGCGGTCTCCCCGCGCCACTTACTGGAACAAGACACAGGTGTTTGTCATTTGCACTTGACCCACTTACTCACCGCTCGTCTCCCAGCTCTCTCTCCCGCTGCAGACCTCGCTGAACCACGCCCCCCTCGCCACATACCCCCACCGCCCGACTCAGGCCGGGGAGCTGTCCGGCCTGTGGACCACCTGGAACATAAAAGGCTGTAAAGCCAGATACCATGCGGTGGAGCCACTGCAGAGGGGTGTGGTCCGAACAGAGAGTGAATTCCCGTCCCAGGAGATAATATCGGAGGGTGAGGATGGCCCACCTGATGGCCAAACACTCCTTCTCTATGGTGCTGTACTTAGTCTCTCTCTTTGAGAGCTTGCGACTAATGTACAGCACTGGCCGCTCCTCCCCCTCTATCTCCTGGGACAGGACTGCACTCAGCCCCCTGTCCGACCACCCTCAGCGCTCTCAGGACAGCCCTCACATGCTCCATATGCCGCTGCCAGTCATTACTATAGATGATGATATCATCCAGGTAGGCAGCGGCATATGCAGCATGGGGCCGGAGAATATGGTCCATGAGTCGCTGAAAAGTAGCCGGCGCCCCGAACAAGCCGAACGGAAGCGTAACGAATTGGTGTAATCCAAACGGCGTTGTGAAGGCTGTCTTCTCTTTAGATACTGGCGATAAGGGGATCTGCCAATATCCTTTTGTTAAATCCAGTGTCAAATAAAAACGAGCTGTGCCCAGCCGATCAAGCAATTCATCGACTCGCGGCATTGGATACGCGTCGAATTTCGACACAGCATTCACTTTGCGGTAATCCACACAGAATCGGACCGAGCCGTCCGTTTTAGGAACTAAGACTATCGGGCTCACCCAATCACTGTTGGATTCTTCTATTACTCCCATTTTGAGCATTGCCTCTAATTCCGTCTGAACCACCTTTTTCTTGTGTTCAGGTAACCGATACGGCCGACTGTGTACTACTACGCCTGGCTCGGTCTCGATATGATGCTGAATGAGATTTGTTCGACCAGGTAGGGGGCGAGAACACATCAGCAAATTCTACTTGCAACCTGGCCACATCAGTGAGCTGGGAGGGCGAGTGATGATCTCCTCCCGGGGCCAGAGCGAGAGATTGCATTTTGATGCTCACTTCTGGCCCGAGATCATCTTCTCCACTCACCACCGTCACCAGCATCACTGACTCCGCCTCGCTCCATTTTTTTAGGAGGTTGAGGTGATAGATTTGATGTGCCCCACTCCTATCTGTTCGTACCACCTCATAATCGAGATCTCCAACTTGCTGTGTGACCTCAAACGGTCCTTGCCACTTTGCAAGTAATTTGGAACTCGAAGTTGGGAGCAATACAAGCACTTTACCCTGTGAAAATTTCCGCAAATTGGTTCCCCTGTTATATAGCCGGCTTTGTCTGTCCTGGGCCTGTAACAAATTCTCCCTAGATAGCCGCCCCAGAGTGTGGAGTTTTGTTCTCAGGTCCAGTACATACTGAATTTCATTTTTACTTTGAGAAGGTCCGTCCTCCCAAGTTTCTCTCAGGACATCAAGAACCCCTCGGGGCTGACGTCCATAAAGAAGCTCGAAGGGGAAACCCCGTGGAGGCTTGCGGGACCTCCCGCACAGAGAATAAGAGGGGTTCCAGCCACTTATCCCAATTTTTGGCGTCTTCGTGAATGAACTTACGAATCATGGTTTTTAACGTTCCACCAGTCCATCCGTTTGTGGGTGATAGACGCTGGTGCGAATCGATTTAATGCCCAATCATTCGTATAGTTTGCGTAACGTACGTGACATAAACGCCATGCCGTGATCAGTGAGGATCTCTTTCGGGATCCCCACTCGGGAGATTAAGCGAAACAGCGCGTCCGCAACACTCTTGGCAGAAATGCTGCGGAGCGGCACTGCCTCGGGATATCGGGTTGCATAGTCCACCAGGAGGGGAGGCCGGTGGGTTTACCAGCTGACATTCGCGACAAGACGCGCACCACCTGCGTACGTTCTCGTGAATGCCCGGCCAAAAAAATGGGTCATGAGACGATTTAGTGTTGTCGTTTGGCCTAAATGTCCAGCCATGGGATTACAATGAGCCTCCTGGAAAAGCATTTCCCGACGGCTTTTTGGCACTAACAACTGTGTTGTATCTTCCTTTGTCTGAGCGTCTTGGGTCACTCGATACAACCGATCTTTTATAATTGAAAAATAGGGATAGGAGAGCGGCCGAGCAGGCTGGAGAGGTTGACCATCGATATAACGGACCTGTTCAAAAGCATGTTTTAATGACTCATCCTGAGTCTGTTCCAGAGGAAAATCATTGCGCTCCGAGAGGATCAGCCTCTCGATTCCACTCTGTTCCTCTGGTTCAGGACTCAGTGGTCCTGGTTCAACCTCTCCCACCTGTACTAGCGCGCCCCTTCCCTGTTTTTCTTTTCCCCAAGAGACATCCGCACAAAAACATCCCAATAATTCATTAAAAGCAGGTCAATTAGTTCCCAGAATCAGCGGATGCCGGAGGTGCGGGTTAACTGCGACCTCCACACTATGATTTTGTCCCCTAATTTGGATCACAGTGGACATTAAAGGATATCCCACCACATCCCCATGCACACACCGTACCTGAACCATGCGGCTTGTATCCAATGCCTCGGGCCGAATCAGGCTTTGATGGATAGAGGTTTGGTTACATCCTGAATCCACCAGAGCCTGATAGGTACCCCCCTTAATACTCACAGGTATTTGGTACCCGCCAGCCTGACCGGGGCAGCCTGCGGTGCATCCGGGACCCGGATTATTGTCCCCACCTCCATCACCGGACATCTGTCAATAAAATGACCCGGGTCCCCGCAACGCCAACAGGCCGGCCCAGACCTCCCCGCCGCCCTAGTGGCAGGAAGTGGGTTAAGTGAGTGGCGTGGAGAGAGCGGGGAAACGGAGACAGTATCTGTCCCAGCGGTGGTCAGCCCCGCCCCCCTGGACTCTCAGACCAGCAGCATAATCCTGGCCGGTCCCACCCTGCCCTCGGGGTGGGATTCGAGGAAGACCTGGAGGACGGGACCTAGGAAGGGGGACAGGTCGAGCGGTAGAGGGAGAGAGAGAGGGAGAAAGTAAAGGTGACGAGAGAGAGACAGCTGGAAGGGGTTCGCCGACCCCGGGGCATGCTACCATCTGATCCTCCGCCAGTTGGATGGCTGAGTCCAGTGACGTCGGTCGGTGGCACTGGACCCACTCTGCCGTCTTCCTCGGCAGACGAGTGACAAACTGCTCCAGTACCACCCGGTCGATGATGTGGTCGACGTCGCTTCCCTCAGCCAGCAGCCATTTGCGGCATGAGTCCCGGAGCTGTTGTGCCATCACAAAGGGCCGACCGCTCTCGCCCAGAACCAGCGAACGGAACCGCTGGAGGATGGCTCTTTTCAGATCATCAAAGACCAGGAGGTTCGGCACGGGCAGTTGCTGAGCAGCCACCTGCGCTTCCCCTGACAACAGCGGTATCAGACGCACCGGCCACTGCTCTCGAGGCCACCCCCCAGCTTCCGCAGTTTTCTCAAAGAGATCTAAGAAAGCTTCGGGGTCATCCTGAGCCCCCATCTTGTTTAGTGGCAGGTGGGGGGGTGGGGTTGCCCGTGCTGTTGTTTCTTTCCCTTAAAGTTCGGCTCTCCTGAGTAGTAAAGGGTTCCACGCCCGCACCATCCCCAGCCAGCAGTCAGTAGTTGGTCTCTCTTCCCTCTCTGACGTTCCCAGGTGCCTTTATGCGGTCTCCCCGCGCCACTTACTTACTTTGCACTTGACCCACTTACTCACCGCTCGTCTCCCAGCTCTCTCTCCCGCTGCAGACCTCGCTGAACCACGCCCCCCTCGCCACACATGGTTATGTGTAGGTTTGAGTTACACATAACACATAATGTTTTTGTACAACCCAACCATGTTGTATGAATTATTGTGAATTCTGAATGCTTCATTCGGCTTAAAATTCTCTCATGGTAATGGTCCTGACCAAGCATTTACAAAAACCAAAACCTAACCAGATATGGTTGGATGCAGTGCATGATTCTAAGGGGTTAACATTTTGACAGTTAAGCGATAACTATATTTCTCATGCCAGACTCTTACACCAAAATCATACAATGTCAATATGATCCTGCCTCTTAAGGGGAACATATTTGATTTGACATTAAAAGTGCTCGAGGTGAACAAAAATTATTTCTGACTTGAGCTTACATGGTAAAAATCCAATATAGCACAGCTGTAGCCTGGCAAGAGGTGTTAAACAGGCACCTGTTTTCATTTAGGTCTCTCTTCATTCGCCACCCGTTCTCCTCTACTCTTCCTCTCATTCCCGCTCATTATACTTGCCAGTCTAGAAGGAGGGAGGAATGACCTCCAGGGCTGAGATTAAAGAGGGCCGAGCAGAGAGCTGCAGTGTGTGTCCAACAGACTGGGCTAGAGCTGCAGAATGCAAGCCAATAGTCCAAGATTCATAATTCATATTCCACCCCTCATGTTTGCCTCAGCATAGATCATTTCTCACTCTCTCCACTAACACGAATCCTTTCACTATTCCCTACTGCCCATTTGCCCCCTTCCCTGTCACAAGCATCCCTTTCCAGATGGCTGCCACTACACTTCAGTGTTAACTATGGTCAACACGTCCTCTCTCTGGGGTACTGGCACTTACCCACTTTTCCCCTACTATTGATCCATCCTTCCACAGAAGTAGCCTCAACTCTCCTCCACTCCCATTCCCCCAGGAAGTTCAGAGTGTGAATGTCTTCTTGGATTAATGTGAGTTGTTTTCCACTGAGAAACACAGTGTCTTATTGGTAATCCATTATAGAGATACTGAAACTGGAAAAGTAGCTTGGTCCTAATTGTGAACCGCATATGTGGATTAAACATTCAATAATCTTTCTCTGGCTTTTGATAAGCAAGGATCTTGTTTTTATGACCTCTGACTTTTGACAGAACAGCTAGTCTAAAGTTATGGAAACATGTTAATCATTCATAAAACACAGCCAGATTCACTTTGAATAGACAAAAATGCATGTTTATTTGCATGCCAGTGTTATTTTAGTATCATTGAGATTTTATTTTATTGTATTTTTTAATGTATAACTGAGAAATGAGAAAAGTTTTTCTTTTAGTTAACTATAATGAACCTGTTGAATGCATAGCAATGCTGTGTCCAATTATGCATTTGTGTAGTATCAGGTAACACAAATTACTTAATGTAATATTAATTACTAAATATGGAAAAAGAGAACGTCTTCAGCCAGTATTTTGTCTTGTTTTCTACTACAAATATACTTAAGAAAAGATCAATTTAAAAATTCAAAATGACATGAAATGTTATAGAAAATATAGGAAAATATCTTAAAATAAATGTGAGATTTCTTTCTTTTTTGGCATAAATCTAACATAAATTAATCATATTTATGCTAACAACAAGAACAAAAAAAATAAAAAAACATTTGTAATGCAGTACAAATAATATATTTAATTCAATATATATTAAACATTATTTTATAGTGTTTTTGCACTGTTGCTTCCCAAGTAAATGTATCATGTTTAAATGATGTTTATAATTTATCAGAATATATTTACTGAAAAACAAGACAAAATACTGATGATTTGAAAAAATCTTTTTGCAATAAAAACGATTTGTTACGATGCTTGCAAATGGATTTTAAATTAACCTACCAGATGATCTTAAATCAATATCTGTTTGGCATGTACATAATACCTGACCTCCAACAGAAAGGAACACATTGACCTGAGATGACACCATTACATCTCCATTGCAATGCAATGCGATCTCATTCGTCTAGAATGCGAACTCTGTACTTTCTGTACTGTCTGCCAGCTAATATAACAACAACGGAGTAAGTCTAGCTATTAGAGATGCACAGTTTTTGACATTATGCTGCATTTGTTTACAATGCTGCATGCTGAGACTTCATGCCTAATTGTCAGCAGTAAAATGTCAGACAGTTGCGAGAGGACTCAGAGCCAGAGGACTACTCTGTAAATATCAGCTTAAGCGGCATCCCCCTCCTACAATATCAGCGGGGTGCGTTCAGTATACTACAGTTATAAAAGCTAGTCAAACCGCCACTTTGGAGCCAAGAGTAAATCTACAAGCAGAATTCATCAGTTAACAAGGTGCTTCCTCGTGAGACCCGGCGCTCGTGACAGAAATGCTACCTTATGACTAATGCATCCTGAGAGCCATCTGGATTGTGGGTTTAAAATTTACCAAATCATTCCGCTGAGAACTCACCACTGGCAGGAACATTACACTTCTAAGCATTTACAAGGAACCAGCTATTGCTTTCAATAAATGCCCAGCCATCCAATTGCCATAGAAGGCGCATCCTGGAGTGAGCAGCTGTATAATGCTTACAGCAACACTGATTTCAATAAAGAAAAGGTTTTTCGTCTCATTTTGCGTGACAGCTGTGTGTTTAGCCACGCAGGGTTTTGTTAGCCTGTGTATGTAATCTTCACAGTGTGAAACGGTCTGATCATCACATAGTACTGTATAACAGCTGTTGAAAGCTTCTATTACAGCTCCACTGTAATATTTTTCTAGTCTGGCATAATGAAGGGAGATTTTAAGCGTTAGGTACATTCAGGAGCATGTATATTTTAAGTCTCCTCCAAAAACCTAGTGATTATGCTTAACTAGACATCAGTTTAAATCATCACAGACGTGTCCCTGATGCGAAGGCTGTTCCAAACAGCAGGTTGCAAAATTATACTGCCTTCTAAGATACCTACTTTAAGCCAAATTGCATGTACTGCAAAGAGCTCAGGGAAAATGTTCAACCTAGAAGGCATGCAGGCGAGAGAAATGTTATTAGAAATTTGATTATATTTTACTCAATACTGGAAAATATTGATTGAAAATGCTCTGCTCCATCATTTTGATTCTCTCGGAACCAGAAACACATTTTGAGCTTCATGCACTGAAGTAAAATGGAAAGTCCGTTCTAATGATATTATCGTGTTTCTATTTCAAACCGACTGCCACCCAAACATTTAAAATTTGCTTTTGAGAAAATATAAAATTTTTGATTGATTTTAGAACAATTTTAGACATGATTTGACAGACTTTCAAATCAAATAAATTAATGCATGTATATAATAATGTATACATTACAGTGACTAATATATGTGCATTGGTATATGCATCACAAACAACCTGTATTGTTTGAATTTTTCTTCAAAACAGGATGAAACACATAATATTGTGTTTCTACATAAACGATGGCTCATGACCCAAAGTACAGAAAGTGTCAAAATAGCCCCATCTATAAAAAAAAATATTTCACTCAATGTTAATTTGTGATATGTATTTATGATAGAGTATCGTGCTGTAAGCTGAGCGATTTGATTAGCTTTGCCTGAGTAGTCGAATTTGAGGCATGTGGAGTACAAGTTGCTGCATAAGTATAGACTTCACTAGGTTTTGGAACGGAGACTGCTTTATGATATTTAAGTGTTTTTTTTGTTTCATTTTTTTCTAAAGCCAATGTGATTTAAATGCCTTGTGTAATCATAAGCATCATTTCTGGCTTACGACACCCACAAGCACATTATATTATGTAGGGATGTCAAATTTTCATACTCAAATACTGAAAATTGGCTCTGGCGTTATGCTGTGTCTGCCCGGCTGATTTAATTTGGAGAATATTAGCTGATATTCATGTTTTGGACACAACAGCTGTGTCTCTGCCCCCGTTTATTATTCCAGCATCCATTTCGTTTTTTTAAGTGTTCTGTCATATAATTCACTGCAGTTAACCTGATGGACAGAGGGACAAAAAAGACAGCTGTATCAAGCCTTTGCTTTTAACAAATGGATGGTTATCAGAGCATAAATATCCACAGGCAGGCAATTCGCCGGCCAAAAACAATGGCAACAGTTCCTTTTATGCCCTTATGTGATCAAGCTGTGTTGTACTGATGATAATGGGCTGGCGGAGTAAATGCCATCTGTAAAGTAGCCATTAACAGGGCTGTCAGCGTGCGCCCAGGCAGCTACTGCATAAATGTCATCCTGTAGGCTAACTACACAAGAGAAAGGCCTGTCGATGAGAGTTCAATGAGGGGAAGGTATAATATGGCCCCTGACACAGCAATCGATGAAGTGTGTCTGTAGGGGGGGATACAGTGCTCCTCTGCCGCCACAGATTGGATCAGGCTCTGTAATGGAAGCCTGGCCAGGGTGAGTCAGATCTTGCTGGCCTGCGCCTCAAATGTTCCCTTCAAAGCCAGAAACCACTCCAGTTTCCATCAGCCTTCCTTCCGTTCACACTCTACCAACCGTTAGCCTGAGGTACAGCCGGTGAAGAGAGACCAGCACCCTTCCAAAAAATAGCAATGAAGATGGGGAAATGAATGAGCCGACTGCCAGCAGCTTCTGTTGTGTCAGACTCCCCTCACCTGGGCGGCCCTCACACTGGGGATTCGGGGACAGATAAAGGGGACTGGAGGGAGATGAAAGAGAAAGACACGGTATAATGATGGACAAACCTGAAAGACTAGAGAAAGTGAGCGAGTCATAGGTTACAGGATTAATAGACTCTGCTGTGCCGCTAGAATGAGAGGTTAGGTGAGGGAGATAAAAAGAAAAGGAGAGAAACAGAGGCAGGGACTCATGCTTTCACCTCTGAATAAATCTAGCCTGTCAGAAAGGGTTAATGAATGTAGCATGCACATCCTTTCTTCTTTCTCTCTCTCTCTCTATATATAGAATAGAAGAATTTTAACATTGGAATTTTACTCTAAGCTTACTCTTTTGATGTGAGAGCATGTCTGCTAGCATCCTTGACCAGTGTGACCGTGTTTTTGAAAATGGACTCTTGAAGCAGCTAATGATCACTGAAGGCAGTTTGAGGAGAGGTTCAGTAAAGGAAGGGGTGTTCCAGGGTGCAAAACATTTAAATTAGCAGATTTTTCTGCACATTGCATTTTGATCCTTTGCATTTGATAAACTCTGAATTATTTGCTTTTAAAACATTACTGATGATTCTGCTGTCTGGGTACAAGCTTTTGTGCTTTTAGAATTTGCAAAGTCTGTGGAAGTTCTGCTTGCTTGGGTGGTTTTAATTTTACAGAAAATTATGCAAATTACAGTAGCATTCAAGTTAAGGATCAGAAAGATTTTTTATGTTTTTGTGATAAGTCTCTTATGCTCACCAACGTGTATTTATTTGATAAAAAAAAGAGATTAATTTAAAACAGTAATATAGTAAAACAATGTTCCATTTTTAAATAACTATTTTCTATCTTAATATAGCTTATTTTAAAATATATTAAGATCAAATTTACTTCAAAAAGCCGAATTTTCATCCAGTTTTCAGTGTCACATGATCCTTAAGAAATCATTCTAATATGTTGATTTGTTGCTCAAGAAACATTTCTTATTATCAATGCTGGAAATGGAAGCTCAAAGCTCAAATGGAAGATTCAATATAACAAGCATTTATCTGAAATGGAAATATTTTTTGTAATAATATAAGTGCTTACTGTCACTTGATCAATTTAATGCATCCTTTGCTGAATAAAAGTATTAATTTATGTTTAAAAATCTTACTGAGACAATAGTGTATGTTAAAATAGGCACAAAGTACCCAGAGAAGAAACAATCATATATATTTTTTTCCTTTTTCTCTTTATGAAGTTCATGCTCAATCTCGGCATTTGCTCCAAGATAAATCAATGTTACTAAATTTCATTTACGTACTGATTCGGGTCATTGTGTCAATAGTATCTAAAGAGTTCACTAACGAATGAATGTGTTGAATAATCGTTTGGAACATTTCTTTTCACTTACACTAATTTGGTCACTTCTAATAGCTTTCAAAAATAAGGCTTTTAACTTCTCATTTGACACAATTCTGACTCATATTCTCAGCTGTTTTTAATCACCTTGCGGGGTAATTTAACAATTCCTATAAAGAAAAATGACAGATAAAAAATGCTTAGCAATGTCACAATTCATTCTCACAAAAGAAAATGATTAAATAAATTAAAACGCATCTCCAATTCATGGGCTGTCCTGCAAAGCTAGTGAATGGGGGGGGTGGAACTTAGTGTGAATCAGATGCAGCATTTGAATCCTTCACCACAATTTTTACTCCTCGACTCCACCATCAGTGCTGTCACAGTACAGAGGAGCACAGCACATGGTCCATAGCTGCAACATCTGAGCTTTGCACAGCACAGTCCCTACCCACAGTGGCAGAGCCGAGTCTAGACAGCTCTGCTCCTCCAGCATAAGGACGAGGGAAAAGGAAACAGCTTGTACAAATCACTACTTCTCCCATATCAACACAACAATAGAACAGGACAGCAGAATTACTGTAGCGCTTAAAAAAAAGAGGAGCACTTTGAAAACAGACTCGCATGAGAAGAATAAAGTAAACACTGGCTGTAAATTTTATTGTTCCATTAATCAACATGACAGCCGGCTGGCTCCCGAAGCCATCAGCAGAGGGAATACAGCACAATGACATACAAAAAGGTAGAGTAAACCTCTGAATGAGCAGCCACCATCGATCCAGATCAGAAAACTGCGTTTGACCTCAGTTGGGATTTGTTTTTAGGCACCGCTACATGGACCATAATCGAAAGCAATGCTGGTATTCCAGCGCTAGTATTTTCTACCTGGCTTAGTTATGACTAAAACGCTGTAAAATGTTTATATGCAGACACAACTCCAAGTCGGAATTGTTAGCAGTGGCACCTGAGATATAATTTAAGTCTGTAAATGAGGTAGATGCTGCATTATTATTGCTTTCGCTGTGAATGAACTGTTATGTCAAAGAGGCAAGATAATTCGCAGATATCTCAGGTGAAAAGTGTGTTTTCATGGTGAATGTTTAATAAACCATGAGCGAGTGTGAAGGGAGTATGAGTTTTCTTTTATCTCCCACTACACTGAGTGTCAATTTACAGCAAAAACAAGGGTAATGTGGTGCATATGTATTTCAGATTTATCATTTTTGTTGCTCATGAGAGAGAAATAAATTTCTCAGGTAGCATGACAAGTGTGCACCTTTATCACACATGCGGATAATGGATTTTATCATTTCTGTGTTTCCCGCTGATGACACGAGTGACATGAATGACAGTCAGTCAATTAACTGCAACCTATTGCTTTTATGGTTACACAGCAGAGAAACTGTCCATTATCCCCATCAGGAATCATAAAGGACCAACAAATATATGGCACGCAGAAGTTATTCCAGTCACATATAAGCATACGGTGAAAAATACATCGCAACAAAAGCTCTTTTGGGTAACTTTTACACAATATAACAAAACATTTGTGCATCATAGCCAAACTTTCCCTCTTCTTTATTTTTTATTTTCCACTCCCTCGTTATCCCTTGCCTCTGAATCCGTTGAGCACAAAAAACGTCCATTGTAGTGCCCGAGTAGATATTTAGAGCCTTTTCTCTGTGCTTATGAAGTGCTTGCCAGCCTTTCGTCATTGTGTTTGGCGACCGACCTCCCAAAAAAAATTTTCGATCGGATGCAGTCACAAACTAGAACCCTGCTGTTATACAAAAAAAGCAGTGAATAGCTCCCCCTTTTCCTCCTCCTTCAAAAAAAACAACACCGAAAAATTACACAGAGAGGGCAACTCTCCAACCATCCTCAGATGCTGCCCTCTGCTTATCTAGGCAGTAAGATAGTGTGGAATTGGATTTGGACGATGCTGCTTTCCAGACCAAACCTCTTATTGCCGCAATTCCCTCTTTGATACCGTGATTCCTGAAAGCCCAAACAAGACTTGATGAACACATTGGGCTCCCTCTGCTTGTCTAATTTGCTCGAGGCTTGGTCAGCTCTTTTTACAGTCTGAATTCATTTATCAGTCAAAACAAGTTAGAGCCTCTGAGTGTAAGAACTGGGATGTGAGACAGTAAACTAGGGTGACATACAAGAGGAGCACACAAAAATTACACATTTTTACAGTTTCTAAAGAAAGAGTGGTGCCAAATTACTTGGCAAACACCTAAGGCATCGCAACGCAGTTGCTAAGGAGTTCTGAGTGGATGCTAGGTGCATAAAAAACTGACCCAAGATAAAAGAGCCAGCTGACCAAGTCTCTATATTCTGGTCTGGTAGATATGACTGGGAAGATGTGAGTGATTGCGATATGCTGTGTAGTTTTTGGGTGTTACCAGCTGGGCGGTAATGGTCTCAAGTCAAGTCAGGAGTATGCTAGCCATATTAGGAAGCTATTTGGGTGTTGGGTGACTAAATGAATTCATGAAAATGAAAGAAAAGAAAATGTTATGTGGTTGCTAAGGCATTCTCTGTAGTTGCTAGGTTGTTGCCGAAGCCAAAAGAGCCACTTCAAGACTAAGACATTCTATTGTATAATTTGAGATGTCATTTATATTCATAGCTTAAGCGTTGAGAGGTTTGTTCAAACCACTAACCCTAACTATGAGAAATAGTAATAGTGATATTTGTCTCAGCTCCATAATAAAAGATAAAATAAGTGAGAGAACAAAAAACAACCTCTGAATGCCAGTGCATCCTTCAGCCAATCAGAAGCAGAGCTCTCTTTGTTTTCTTCCTGGTTTCTTTCCATGACCTTGATCGCAAGCAGAAGCTATACAGTAATTAGTGCAGCTTGTGGAGATGTTCATCCAAGAGGCATAATGCATATCAGCCTTCGGGGTCTCATCCGCATTTCACCTCCTTCTCTTTCTCGTTTGTCTGCCTCTCCCTCCCTCTCTCTCTCTCTCTAGCTTCCGGAGTCACTCAACCTTGTGATCCTGCGCACACTGCATTGCCAAACAGGCCCTGGTCCCAACAAACAAGCGCTCAGCATTTTATCATTCCATTTACAAAATATCTGCATTCATAGCAAACGCATATGGAATAAATAAAGAAAGATTCAGAGGACAGAGATGTTCTTTCCTCCCTGGTGATTTCAATGACACAGTGGTCAGATGCACAGACGCTGGAGGACCCACAATGAGACACACTTCACGAAAAACAACAAGAGAGAGATCTTAATTGCTCAGTCAAGCATAATGCAAACAGAATGGGGATTTTTTTCTTAGAAATGTGCAGTTTCTGAACTGGAATAACATACATAAAAAATAACTGAAAATTGAAGAAGATAGAAGGAATGCATTTTTTAAGCCTTCATTACACAATCAAGCAGTAGCAATGCACTTTAAAGCAGAGATGGGTATGAGTACTTTGACGTATTGGTCACAAAAGTGACTTCATTATTATTTTTATTATTTCAATTTTTTACACTGATCAAAATGTAATAACTACAATAGAAATCAAATTAATTTTTGCTGATTTTTCATTGGCTAGTAATTAATTGGTTGAAGGCAATGCAATTTTTGAGACATGTTTTAAAATAACTATTTTTAACAATTCAAAAAGTTCTGAAATGTGAACAGTCAAAAAACTCTGCGAGATGCTGTACACATAAAAATGCCCATCCTTACTTTGAAGACGAAAACATTCAGAGGAAAAAGGGAGGACAAAGAAGCAGATGAGGCGGTGGAGATTTGATTTGGCTGTTCAGTCTGATTAATACCTGTCTGGTTCTAGCTGTACTTCCTTGGAAAGGCTTGTGTAACAGGCAGTGCACTTGTTCTAACACAAAAAAATAATGCTGGAGTTCACCCCAACAAACACAGATGCCTGCAGGATACACTGAAAAAAATAAGTTAAATTTACTTAATTTTTCTTTTGCAAGTTTTTGCACAAATATTTTTTAAGTAAAATTTAAATAAGGAATTAAGTAAAATCTACTTAACTAAGTTATCTAAAATTAGTAAAGGAAATAAGTAAATTTAACGTGACCAGGTAGAGTTTGATGAGTAATTTCTACTTAATTATTTTAAGTTTACCCTACAATACTCAAGTACATTTCAGAGTTTGTAAACTTTACTCAAACAAACTGAAAAAAATTAAAAATGCCTATATGGCATGTGGATAAGTTACAAGCACGTATGTAAGCAAGTAGACTTCTCATTATTCATTTTAAGGTAATATGTTGACTCAATATAGTTGTTAACTGATTGAACCCAGAGACCTGAATACTTGGTACATCATACACAATGACGGTGACAATCAGTGAATAGTGTTTGAGTATGAATGGATCATTTTGAGTAAAAAAATGAACTCCAGATGTCACAAAACAGCAGGTTACTTAACCTAACAACAAAAGCAACCACAAAACAGAGTAAATACATCTCGAAAACAGCAAAAAAAAATTACCTTATTAATTATTCATGCCCAAGTACATGATGGGAACAACGGGATCATGACGTTGATATTTACTTAAACAATATTTGTAAAAATAAGAAACAATTCCAAGTAAAAAAATATACTTATAAGTTCAAACTTTAAATTCTACAAGCTTAAATTGAGTACTAATATTGAATTTACTCTTTTATTTAAATTCTTGCCTGAACTAAATTATTTAATGTAGAAATTACATTTGTTTTTCTGTAGTATTTAATCATTTTTATCAAATATATTTACAACTATTTAGAGTTTTAAAAAACACATAAATGAACATCAGAGGATATGCTTTGAAAGATACAGTACAGTTTATTGAAATGTATCATGTAATTGTCCAATTAAGTGTTTCAACCTCAGAAAGAAATGAATAAACCAGCTTATGAACAACCTCATTTAAAAAAAGAGCATTTCAAAAAAACATATCACAATCTAAATATATAGTGAAATGCAAACACTATATTTCAGATGCATTATATTTTCTCTTAACATAATTAAGTAATTTTCTTTTTTAACCAGTGCATAAAAAATCAAGTGTTTCAAGTCCTTTGAATCAAATGCAAATAATAGAGACACTCACATATACACAACAAGGTATTAATACATTAAATCATTCTATAGACAGATGTGCAAAATAAAGTGCATGCATCCTGAGCCATACAACAGTTGGCAAGTTTGAGAAGGAAAGCCCGAGACAGAGAAGCCGAGCTGAGCCGAGCAAAGCAAATCCCAGTACGGGCTCGATGGACACCGATGGACAGTGTTGGTTTTTCTGAGCAGCTCTGAAAAGGTTTGTTTTTTCCCCAGAACATAAAGAGCAGAGATTTACAGCCCCAGGCAGAGCTTGTCAAACCAGGCTCCTCTCCTCTTCTTTGCTGTGAGACAGAGCCTAATGCTGCAGACATCCAGACCACTGCACTGCTGCAGTCCCTCAGCCTTCACAGTCTACAAACCCAACCAGAAGCATCAAGCAGCCATTCACTGATAGATGATTCACCACTTCTTAATACAGGAAGCATTGTTAAAACATTATCAGGGATAAACTGCTAAGCTCTGAGCACATCATGACTTAAGCGTATTTCCATTCAGATTTAAATTTAAACTCTCCATCTCATACAATAAAGAAGGAGGCTTCCTAATCGATGCATGAATTAATAACACATTTTTCCACATTTTAAGCAAACCCCAGGTGGTTTTTGCTCTAAAAATGGGTGGGAGAGGAGAAAGACCTAGAACAGAGAATGAATCTTTGTTGTATACATAAAATAAAAAAAAGTAGCCCCTTTCTGGCTCACCATTCAATAGGAACAAAACTGTTTCCTCTTCGCTTTTGTTCTCCACTGTTTTCATTTGCTGTTTTGTTGAAGTGGTTGCGACTGAGAATTGCGGGATGGGAGACAGAAGAACGGCAAGAGAGGGAGAGAAGAAAGGGAAAGAGTGAGAGAGAGAAATAAAACGGCAGAGCCATCAAAAAGCAATCATAGCTTGATGGAGTGAGGCTGTGGGCCACGGACAAATGGGAGGGAAGCAAATGACAGCCTGGTAGGGGTAAAAACGAGAGCGCGGGTAGCAGAAACATTAAATCTGCATAAAAACGCTCAGTTGACACAACCAAGACTTTTTAGCCCAAAGCAAAACCATACACCTGAACATTACAAGTCCGCACAAATACTTACACATTAGCACAGTAAGACAGCAAATTACAGCCTGTTCCATTATATTAAGTTGATTGGTCATATAGAATAATAGCTAGAATGACAGAACAAACAATAGAATAAAGGACAGAAAGAATGTGAATGTGAGAACAATAGAATGATACATAGAACAATAAAATAATAGATAGAATGACAGACACAGAACAATAGAATGGACAACATAATCAATGATCGATAAAATGATAGAATAAAAAAGATAGAACGATTGATAGAATGATAGAATGATAGATGGAACCATAGAACCATAGATAGAACGATAGATAGAATGATAGAATGATAGAATGATAGAATGATAGAACGATAGAACAATAGATAGATAGACAGACAGACAGACAGACAGACAGACAGACAGACAGACAGACAGACAGATAGATAGATAGATAGATAGATAGATAGATAGATAGATAGATAGATAGATAGATAGATAGATAGATAGATAGATGTGTAGATTGGTGTAGTTGCTAGGTGTATTGGTTGGTTGCTGGGATGTTTCTAGTTGGTTGCTAAGGTATTTTGGTTCTAGGTGGTTGCTTCTTTCCTTCAGTGTATGTTTGTTTTGTTTTGTTTTGTTTTGTTTTGTTTTGTTTTGTTTTGTTTTGTTTTGTTTTGTTTTGGTTTGTTGGGGGAAACTGGATTGCTTCCTTAAGGTTATGTACATAAGCAAACCCCTTACCCCTTATCAGTTTATCTTCTCAGCCAGTCATGCCATCTCTTTACCTTATCGCCATTGATTAATTTATTGGCTTGGTGCTCAAGAGAGACACCTCAGACCCAAACACAGAGAACATACATCCCGTCTGCATGTGTTTATCTCACTTGGTAGGTCAACTGCTTGATGTTTGCTGGCTCACACAAGCAGATGTGTTTTTTAGTTTATTTGGATCTGGATCAGTGGCAGTAGGACAGCTTAGATACGCTCTGTGTTTGGAGTCCCCACCGGGAGGTGTGAGTTCTGTCTTGGTCTAATGCAAACACCTCGCAACATGAAACGCTTGGACAATCATTAGGAGGAGGATGGAGAAGTGAAGTAGGACAAAAAGGATGTCTCCTGGAAGTGTGTCAACAATAAAGAAGAAAACTAATTAGCAAGGTTGGCTTTCACTTCTCTTTCTGGATATGCCACACATGACTACAGAGTGAGCACAGTGGCAGCACCGAATGAGATCACAGGATCCTAACAATATTGATTTTTTGGATGTGGGATGTGTTTGTGACACTTATCTGCTCACAGATGGTGGCCAGGTGAGCAAAACACAGAGCATAAGCATGAAAAAGGACATACAGAGAATGAAAGAGCAATCTGAAATATAACAATGCATGCGGGCCTCATCAATGGATATTTTCTGATTCAATAGTTCAGATTTTTACTGGCCCTGTCAATATTTCCAATGTCCTAAATTGAAAAAAAAAAAAGATCAACTTATTATATGCATGATGCATAAGAAATAAATATTATAATATTAAATATATACATATTTTTGTTTTAGCATTGTTCTTTTGTCAAATATATATTTTTTATTTGCAACTATTGCAATTTAATATTAAAACTTTAATATTAATTTCATGAAGCTATCCCTGCTGGGGGGAAAAGCCTAAGCTGGCCGGCTGGTTTTAGCTGGTCTACCAGCTAAGACAAACCAACCAGCTTAGGCTTGTTTTCCCTGCTGAAAAAGCCAGCCAAAACCAGCCTTAGCTAGGAAACCAGCCTGGCCAAGCTGGTTTTAGCATTGCTAAAGGCTCATCTGTGGAAAACAGGCTGAAATGACTTTAGAATGTGAAGTGGTGTACTTTGTAACTTATTACTGCCATGCACTGATGTTACTTTTATTTGACCAGTGATCAGTTTTTCAAAGCCAATGCTATCATGACCCCTATTCTGGATTGAGTTAGCATCAAATATTAGCATTAGCCATTTGCTAAAGGAAACCTTAAGATCTCTTTTTGTTAAGTGCCGTGTTTTTAATATAACTGTGGTATATGTATCTCTGTCAGAGAACTAGAAAAGCACACAGATTCTCTCAGGTTTGGGTGTGTGCGCACATTACAGCGAGCTGCGATTAGCTGATGTATTCAGAGTTAGCAAGTGTGTGTTTCATAGTTGGAGGTGTGAATGTGCCTCTTTCTGGCAGACATATGCTCTTAAACACGGCAGGGCCGCAGGGAACTGCTAGTTCTGGTACATTTTCACACTCCTTGCCTCAAACCTACCCAAATAGTCCAATATTAAAACATGAAAACAGTAGCTAACAGATCTTTATGTTTGTCAGTAACACTTGCTATGCTAATACGCTAATAACTATGAGTAACTAGATTTTTGTTTTGTGTGTTTTTTAACGCATTGCTATATGGTTGCTAAGTGGTAATCAATCTGATTAATAATGGATTATTTGGGTGCATGTAAATATGAGTCTATGGAATTTTTGTTGCCTATTTTAAAGTCTGCCTGGTCTGATCACAAAAAGTAATATCACACCTCTTCTCAGCAAGCTGTACAGTTTGATGTATGATTCATTTCTGTAGCTCAAAAAGTGCAGGATGAGTTGCCTGTCGTTGACGTCATTTAGGGTTAGATGTTTGTTCAAATTCGTAACCCTAAGCATAAGCTATAATAATAGTGATATGTTTGCCTTAGCAAGCACCGCTAATTACAAGAAGCTACTCAGACTAATTACATTTGAAAGTACATCACTGCATACTTATGTAATTAAACTGTAAAATGAACCCTAATGTAAAGCGTGACCTGATTGCACATTTAACTGTGGAAGTGAGTTACAGTAGATTAATAAGTGCCAAATGTACACCTTTGAGACAAAAAGACAAGAAAAGTGAGGAAACTAAGCGAGGGAGGGAGATAGTGGAGTGCAATAAAGACCAAATTAGGACATGGAAAGATGTGCAAATTATGAGCTTAGTCTCTTAGTCAGTGCCAAGGAAGACTCGATTGGACAAGTACTCACTTACATCACAACCCTCTCCAATATGTGGCAGTTTTTTAGAAACCCAGTTTAGACATTATAGCCAGCAGCAGAATCTATAGTGTGAAATGGGATGTGAAAGCTATTGTGAAGTCACACAAGTCACATTACTCATCAGCTTTGAGCATCATGTCAACTCTTGCAGCTCTTTTTGAAAGGTTTCCCATCATGCTGTGCACCAGAGCCGTTTTAAGGGATTTACTATGTTACACTAACAGTATTGCAGTTTAGTTACATAAATCTAAACAAGCACCACCTAACATTCTGTGTATAATATATATATACAGTATATATATATATATATATATATATATATATATATATATATATGTATGTATATATATATGTATATGTATATATATATGTGTGTGTGTGTGTGTGTGTGTGTGTGTATGTATATATATATATGTGTGTGTGTGTGTATATATAACGGTTAAGTGGGGATCTTGTCTCACTCAGCTGAATGTGCTTTACTCTTGACTCAGTTGAGAGTGTGTGCTAGTCATATCCTATTCATAACTGAAAGATATGATCTGCATAATATATGCATGCAAGTTAGAAGTCAAAGCACATAGTCTGTGCAGTAACTAGAACTATTACTTATGCCTCAAAATAAAATAAAATAAAAAATAATGTAAAATTTGTACATCCTGTCTGCATTAAACGTACATTAAAAATACCACTGAATAATACCAGACTGTGCAAAGAAATTTACCAATAAACACTTTTAACTGATAATTTTAAAAAATTTTATAGTAAAAACTACACAAAAGTAAAAGTAGGGAAAAAATGGAAAACTATAATAACCCTGCCATTAACTAATAATGTAAATGAATATATATATATATATATATATATATATATATATATTAAAACCCGATACCAGTTATTTCAATGACATATATAACCAATAACCTATATGTGTGAAAATGTTAACTCTCATTATTACAATTAATAATTTACTGTTAGACTACAGTAATAAAATCATGAACTGCTTAAGCAGACTAACTGCATATGACTTAATATGTATATATTTGTGTGTGTATGTGTGTGTTTCTGTCTGTCTAGAGTGCTAGTCTGCATACTTAAAACCTCCAAATAAAATTATCTGTGGTCAGGGCTTGAATTATCTATTAGCATGAATATCTGAAATAAAGAGATTGTGCATTTTAAGTGTGCATTTTAAGCATTTTGTTTTGCTACTATGTGTGTGTGAGGTTTAGGGTGGCCGGCTGTCAGAAGCGGCGCCGGCTGCAGTCAGTCAGGAGGAACATGGCGCTTTCTGCTGCCACTCAGCCCCCACAGTAATGATGATGGGCCTGCGAAGCGCCGCACTCCAGGATCTCGTTACACTCAAATAATTGGAGTTTGTTAGAACCGTCCAGCTTCAATCTGCGGTCCGAGACAGTCAGGTGTGTGTCTGGGATTAGGTAGAGTGCATAACTGACAGCACAGCCCATTTGTATGACCTTATCACCTCTGACGTCTTGGGATTGGTGAGGGAGCTCAGCTCTGGGCCACTGCGCATACATTGGCATAGGAAAAAAGATTCGGGAGCATCCAATATTATCATACCTTATCTGTCAGCACAAATAAATAAGCATATGTGCATGGCGTACTAACTAACCACACATTGTCCTCTTATACAAGGCCGAGAAAGTTTTTAGAGTTGGTCTGAATTGAAGAGGCTGCATCTTATTTGCTTTGAGATGCAATTTTCACCTCAGTGCACACAAACAGACACAAACGCATATTGACTGCTGCGCTCTGGTGTTAATGAGTTACTAATACATTCACAGTCGAATGGAGGAACATCTCATCTTGTGCACACAGGCTTCTCCATCAGAAATTTGGCTATCCACACACACACACACACACACTGCAGCAAGCCATTAAAACATTATTCAAGAGGCGCTCGTTGGTTTTCCACTCTCTTGTCAGTGGCATTGCCGTTATTAGAAATATATGCTCTCACACATGCGCTATTAAACTTCACCTCGCATTTCAGCGCATTTAAGCAGCAGTGAAAATCACCATAATTATTATGGCTTTCACGCAGCGGATGAGTGCCACAGCCAGGGGAAGCACGGGGAATCATTTGACGCAGCAATCCAAAATTAAACACAACACACATAAACAAGGGAATAATAGACGAAAACATGCAATTACTTGTAATTAAAAAGTGAGAGATCTTCTTCAGTGGGGTCAATCAATTTCTTGCATGAGAGATGATGACTCATAATTATAAACGACAAATATGGCCCATTCAAATACACAACACGGCCAGTGGATGCAGTATTTGATGTGCAAGCCCTTGATTTTTTTTTGTTTGTTTGTTTGTTTTTTGTTTGTTTGTTATTGTGACAGTTCAACCAAAAATTAAAGTTGTCATTGTTTACTCGTCACTGAATGGTTTTCTTTGTATGCAAGAATATTAGCCAGCATATGGCTTTGAGGTGAATATGGACTACTTTTATGATGCTTTTATTGTGATTGTATAATGAGCTTGACAGCACCTGGTCATCAATTGTTTTCGTTGTACTTAAAAAAAAAAAAATAGCAGCATGCACATCTTGTCTAGCTGCTCCTTTTGTGGTCTACAAAAGAAAGAACATCATACGGCTTTGGAGCGATATGAGGGTGAGTAAATGATGACAGAATGTTCATTTTTGGGTGAACTATCCCTTAAAGCTGTAAATCTGCTCTTGTTTCAGAGCTCTGTAACATGAATACTCATGCTTCTCAAAAAGAATCAAAGTCTTAAAGATGGAAGAGTGCAAGAAAAGGGTCCGTTGTGTCTTCTGATGATCACTGGGGTGTAATACATTCTGAGTTTTATAACCTAAGAACTGCAATGTTTCATCTTTGGAGAGAATTTTTTTTTTTTTTTTGATCCCAATTTTCTTAAGAAACATCTTAGGAAACTTAACTAAGACTTTGCTAATAAAGTGTGTGAATGTACGCATATATGCATACACACTCCTCGTGCTATTCATTAATTAGTCAGCATGAAACAGCATTCACAACCCATGATGCATTTCAGAGTAAAACTTCATGAAGAAGAAAAATATAGGGTTGGACTTGATTTCATCCATAAGGAATTGATTGGCTTGGAAAAAGCGGGGGTTCCATACAGGAATGCAGCCAAACTGGTGTACAGTTTTGCATTCAAGTAGGACTATAGTTATCTTGAAACACAGAGGTTTGAGCTAAATAAATAAATCTGCAAATAAATCAATTATTTTTTTACACTGAAGTGCCCAATAAGCTATACAGTGGGGCAAAAAAGTATTTAGTCAGCCACCAATTGTGCAAGTTCTCCCACTTAAAAAGATGAGAGAGGCCTGTTATTTTCATCATAGGTATACCTCAACTATGAGAGACAAAATGAGAAAAAAAAAATCCAGAAAATCACATTGTAGGATTTTTAAAGAATTTATTTGCAAATTATGGTGGAAAATAAGTATTTGGTCAATAACAAAATTTAATCTCAATACTTTGTTATATACCCTTTGTTGGCAATGACAGAGGTCAAACGTTTTCTGTAAGTCTTCACAAGGTTTTCACACACTGTTGCTGGTATTTTGACCCATTCCTCCATGCAGATCTCCTCTAGAGCAGTAATGTTTTGGGGCTGTTGCTGGGCAACACAGACTTTCAACTCCCTCCAAAGATTTTAGATGGGGTTGAGATCCGGAGACTGGCTAGGCCACTCCAGGACCTTGAAATGCTTCTTATGAAGCCACTCCTTCGTTGCCCGGGCGGTGTGTTTGGGATCATTGTCATGCTGAAAGACCCAGCCACGTTTCATCTTCAATGCCCTTGCTGATAGAAGGAGGTTTTCACTCAAAATCTCACGATACATGGCCCCATTCATTCTTTCGTTTACACGGATCAGTCGTCCTGGTCCCTTTGCAGAAAAGCAGCCCCAAAGCATGATGTTTCCACCCCCATGCTTCACAGTAGGTATGGTGTTCTTTGGATGCAACTCAGCACTCTTCTGGATCATCCAAATGCTCTCTAGCAAACTTCAGACAGGCCCGGACATGTACTGGCTTAAGCAGGGGGACACGTCTGGCACTGCAGCATTTGAGGCCTTTGTTACTTTGGTCCCAGCTCTCTGCAGGTCATTCACTAGGTCCCCCCGTGTGGTTCTGGGATTTTTGCTCACAGTTCTTGTGATCATTTTGACCCCACGGGGTGAGATCTTGCGTGGAGCCCCAGATCGAGGGAGATTATCAGTCGTCTTGTATGTCTTCCATTTTCTAATAATTGCTCCCACAGTTGATTTCTTCACACCAAGCTGCTTATCTATTGCAGATTCAGTCTTCCCAGCCTGGTGCAGGTCTACAATTTTGTTTCTGGTGTCCTTTGACAGCTCTTTGGTCTTGGCCATGGTGGAGTTTGGAGTTGGACTGTTTGAGGTTGTGGACAGGTGTCTTTTATACTGATAACAAGTTCAAACGGATGCCATTAATACAGGTAACGAGTGGAGGACAGAGGAGCCTCTTAAAGAAGAAGTTACAGGTCTGTGAGAGCCAGAAATCTTGCTTGTTTGTAGGTGACCAAATACTTATTTTACCGAGGAATTTACCAATTAATTCTTTAAAAATCCTACAATGTGACTTTCTGGATTGTTTTTTCTCATTTTGTCTCTCATAGTTGAGGTATACCTATGATGAAAATTACAGGCCTCTCTCATCTTTTTAAGTGGGAGAACTTGCACAATTGGCGGCTGACTAAATACTTTTTTGCCTCACTGTATGTAAAACCACATTTTAACTATCGTTTTATTTCCGTTTTTATCTTGAACTGATGAATTATGAACAGAAATTTGTATTAAGTAGGTACATAGGGTCAATTTTAATTTCATGTTAAGAGTTAAGAATTGGCTGACTGTTTCTGACTTGACAAACTGACCACACCAACATGGTTAGAGTTCAGTAGCCAAGCATCTTCTTCTAGAATAATCCCAAAAAATCAGCTGCTACTGCAGTGTGTGGAGCCTCTGAGGTTTGTTCCTGGATTTTGTTACTTTCTGATGGCAAGAGCCTGTGCAGCTTGTAGAAAGAGAGATTGTGAGAATTGGCTACGTTTTATTTGGATGAGCATGCCAAGCGAACAAAGCACTGCAAAATGAATTTATCTCGAACATAATATGTTTGTGTGTGCAATTCATTTACACTTCACAGCAGTTGTTCCGTTTTTGTTCATCGCATACTGCAGCCGTGCAAATGCTCATTTTGACCATATTACTTAATTTAATTTAAAGTAAAAGAAAACTGCACTTGTTAGAAATGTACCATGGCAGTACCATGATAGTTTCAGATGGAAATGCAACCAAATTGTACTTGTATATATAGCCTACCACGGTACTGAATTTTCATTCACCATTTTATTTACCGTTTACCACGGTATTTATAAGGTGGTACTTTTCCATGGTACCATTTAAAAAATTAATACTTCTATTTACCAAGGACACATTAAATTCACTGAAAGTGACAGCAAAGACATTTATAAAAGATTTCTAATTCAAATAAATGCTACTTTCTACTTTCTCCTTAAAGAATCCTGGAAAAAAAGTAACACAGTTTCCACAAAAGTAACACAACTCTTTTCGACATTGATAATGAGGCATGGTACTTGAGCATATGAAAATGATTTCTGAAGGATCATGTGACACTGAAGGTTGTTGAATATTCAGCCTTGGCATGACAGAAATAAATTGCATTTAAAAATACAACATTATAAAAGAAAACCAAAAAGATACAATTAATAATATTTAACAAAATTAAAATTTTCACTCTTTTTTAATCAAATAACCGCAGCCTTGGTTAGAGTCATCTTATAAGAGTTGTCTTTCAAAAACTTTAAAAAAAGAAGAATGGTAGAGCAAGTCAAAAAAATCTTTCTTAAAGTTATTTTGATATTGCCATTTCCAGTGCTACTATACTTCACTTCTTAGCGCTCAATTGTATATCTGCACTGTCATTTTTGCAATTTTCCATGCAGTCGGTATATTGTAGTTCCAGACAGCCAATGGTGAATGCTTACAGATATCAGCATAGAGACATAATGAGTACTCCAGAGATTGTGTGGGTGTGAGGGTAGTCATTCGACCCAGCTTTGTCAGGCACTTCAAAAACGAGAAAACAAACAGCGCTGAGATCTGCACAATATTTTACCCACTCCTCAATATGGAGTTGTTATCATTTCGGTTCCAAAAAGTGAGTCTGGCAGAGTAGGACAGCCCTCAGTCTCTGCTGTTCTTATGAGGTTTGAGCAGTGCCAGGATGAATGTTATGGACTGCCACAGCTTGCAACACGTCTTTATGGGAATATGAAAATAATGGGCCCAGAATCTACAGCAGACAAATGCAGTTATCGTCTTGTATAAAGGCAGTTCCTGAGAAACATCACTCTACAGTATACACGTCCTAGGCACAATTTGTTACCTCAAGCAATGCCTCGGAGTAGCTTGCAGGCACCCGGTCGTATCCATCAAGTAGACCTCATAAAAGAAGAAATAAGTTCTATCTCTATATACCTCTCTGATTTCCCTCATCAACTCTATTACGTTGACAGTGGGCCCATGGCTCGCTTATTTCTGTGTGAAAAATATGCTTCTAATTTTTGTTTTGTCGTTTCTAACTGGAGCAATCCACCGAGCCAATTCCCACCAGAGAGCTAAAAAGTTTGTCAAAAAAAGAGGGGAAGATAAAAAAAGAAGAAGAAGAAGAAGCCTGCCTCACTTAACGGAAGATTCGTCATCTAAAATAAAAAGCGTTTGCTGGGATTTTTCTCCCACCATCTCAATTTCCTACTCTCCCTGGAATCATTAGTCCCGTACTGTGGAACACGAAGGGGGATTATGACCACACAAAAAAAAAAATCATATTTTTTCTGCCTCAAGCACAGGGTGTGTGTGAGCCGCTATGTGTTTTCTCGCCCGGCATTTACACATTGAAAACAGCTGAAGGCGCAGTCAGGGACGTGGAGCAAATCCACCTGCAGCTGGAGGCACTGGGTAGGCATAGCTGATTTACAACCAGCTTTTTTCATTTGAAAGTGATTGTGTAACTGTCTGGACTCAGCGCACCAATAACAGTGAGTCAGCCCTATTCTTGAAAAGAGAAAAGAGGATGCTTCGAACACAATTCTGTTTTATCTGGGCAAATTTGATCACTGAATAGCTTATTTAAGTTGTTCAAAGGAACAGGCTGAAAACAACAAGCCAAAGCAATTATATGCAATGACCAATTTCTTCTGATATCGGATTCATAAGTTCAGGCCACACTTTCATTGGGCTGAATTTAAAAAGGGTGTATTGAACGGAGATGAGATGAACAATTGATCGAGAACAGTAGACAGGGGAGACATGCCTCTCCTTCTCTTCTCTTTCTCTCTTTTTCTTTCTGGAAGATGGCATCTTACCGTTATTTTTGAGGCCCATTTTTGCCCTGTTGCCCTTTAATGAAAAGAGAATGAAGGAGCAGACAGGGTGTGTGCAGTTGAAGTGACAGACATATAAGTCTCATTAAAAGTTGAGTGAAGTTGAGTGTGTGTGTGTGTGTGTGTGTGTGTGTGTGCATTTTTGTAACAAATGAGGACATACATTTGTATAATGACAAGGGTATGACATAGGTATTACAAGGAGAAGGTGACTTTTCAGGACATTACCCCATGTCCCCACTTTTCAAAACGCTTATAAATCACACAGAATGGAGTGTATTGAAAATCTGAAATAGCACAAAGTTTCCTGTAAGGGGTAGGTTTAGGCGTAGGGTTGGTGTAGGGCAATAGCACATACCGTTTGTACAGTATAAAAACCATTACGCCTATGGGATGTCCCCACTTTTCTCAAAAACAAACATGTGTGTGTGTGTGTGTGTGTGTGTGTGTGTGTGTGTGTGTGTGTGTGTGTGTGTTTGTGTGTGTGGTGGTGGTTGTGTATTACAAGCGAATAAAGCCTAGCAGTCACAAACTGGGGAAAGCTCCCACTCCCACTCATCCCAATCGCACTTGCTCAAACTTGCTAAGACTTTGAATTATTTAAATTATAAATTTAAATAATAAATGTATTATTATTATTATTATATTAAAATTTAAAAATATATATGAAAAATATATATATTATGAAATAATACATTACTAATTTCAAAATTACACAATGTAAAAATAAATAAAATATTTTAAATATGCATTACAAAAAAAGTTTTGTAAATATAATAACAACAACAACAATAATCAGGCATTGTCAAATATTTTACTATAATTAATGGAAAAAAAATAAAACTATAAATAAATTAGATTGTGTAATAGTTAGTACATATTTTTTAAATTACAAAATCTATGCGAAAATATATTATTTCACCTGAATACAGAGCTACGTACACAGGGTTTCAATGGAGAATGATGCTTTTTGGCAGTAGAAGGGTATATAGATAAGGCATCTACTAATGGCTAATTGAACCATGTTAACCAGCCAAACCTTGATGAGTATAATACCAGTGCAAAAACCCATTTTCATTTCCACTTAGTAAGCGCTATTTTTTCTCGGCCAGAAAAATAGAAGTTGTCGGGATGTCTGGAAGATAATTTAAAAATATAATCAGAATTTGAAGTGGAAAAAAGCTGAGCGAAGCACTGTGGTACTTGTGAAAATGAATAAGCTATTCGTTAAGAAGTGCTGCGATATCGCGCAAACTGAAGTACAAGGATCCAATGGAGAAAAAAAAAAAAGTACAGCTCTCCTTGTTATATTACATGCAGAGATGCTCTTAAAAGCCATGTCTTCCCCTTCAAAACATCAGAACATGCAGTGAGGGTTTGTAATATGGAAACATGACAGGCAAATGCATTCAGTTATTTCAAATGTTGGTGCAAGAACGCTTTATCTTTCTCCCCAGACCCTGGGTCCTCTCCGAACTCTCTCCTGGTGAGAGATTTGCTCTCTCTCAGCTCTCCTGCTTTAATTTTCCTGTCTTCCTCTTCACTCCTATGCTCCCATGAGTGCTTCCTTTGCCACTTCGCTCACTCTTTTTTCCCCCCTTTCTCTCTTCATACATCTGCTGACGGACCACGTCTGAGACAGCTGAGCCCACAGTTGTCACCGGTGCCACTCAGAGTCCCTTCACAGAGCATGATGTGGAGCTGCCTGCAGTGTTTCATTAAGGCCTTACACACCAAGTCCCAGAGGCGAAAAGGCCTAAACCAATCATTTCCCCTCCACAACCTTTCCTAAAATGGAAGCCCAGCTGAGTGGCCAATGGAGGCAGAGTTAGTGGAACAAGGCAGGAATATTTGTTGATAATAACCCCAATGGGGAGATTCGCAGGGCAAATGTAATTTTACAGGGCTAAGCCGGCCTGTTGTGAAAAGAATGAAGACTGGCACGGCAAACCTACTCTCTCTCTATCCTTCAAGTTTTTATGTGTTGATTCATAAATGTCACATTTCGTACTAAAGTGTTCCTTTATTCTCATGGTCAGACTTCAAGGATAGTGAATCATTACGATTCTTTGGGAAATATGCTATAAAATGGGAATATGGTTTTTCCCTCGCCCAAAGGACAGCCATCCACAACAGACGGTCTTAGGATGGTTAATTTTGTTGACATTCAGGGACCTTGTTTGGCCCCGAAAGGACAGCAGATGCAGCCTGGGAGTGATGTGAAGTTTGCTGAGGAGAGGAAGTGTTCAGGAAGCGTCTTAGACATATTGGAGATAAGCAAATGTTTACAAAATCTTCCAGATGAAGATGATGTGCTTGTGCTATGAAAAACACTCCTCATGTTATCTGCGGTCTTGTTCAGAAGAGCCACCCACGATGTAGTGTCATAATCCACAGAGCCCTTTTCACGGACAAAAAAAGTTAGTTCTAAGTTTAAGTATTTAAGTAAATTAGCATGATGGAAGACTTTTTTTTGAAGCCTGATGAATAAACTTTGAAGTCGGTGTTGAGCGTGATGTGGCTTCCGTATGACTCAGTGAATCCCGTAAGCTGCTGTACTATCTCTAACGTCCAGATTGGCTTTGCCGTAATCAGGACCGTACGCTGACTGTGTTTTATCCAGCTGAGCCTCCTGTGTCGCTGCTCGTGCTGAAACAACCAAACAAAAACAGAGCGGGTAGTGTAAACAACCCTGGGATAGTGACACTGGCCGTGTGGGAGGAATACAGCTGATAGGACCCAAGAGGGAAGAGTGTGAGAGAGACGGCAAGAGATTGAGAGGAAGGGTGGGTGTCGATTTATTTAGCTAAAAGGAAGAGGAGGAACAACTGTGTCTAACATGTATGGTTGATGACTGAAGACATTAGCAAATGAGAGAAAGAATATATTGCCTTAACAAAATAATTCAACTGGAAAATCAGTGTCAGAGACACATATATTAAAGTCTTGAATACAAAAAAATAGTTATTGATCATTTACACTAATATTGCCCAGGGAGGGAAAAAATACAATTTTGAACACAGTGAGCAAGAGCGTGGCATTTTGTCACACAAGATGGGGTAAGTTGTCACAATTGAATTTGCCATTAAACAACTTTTAGGAAACCCAAAATACACAATACATTCTGAGACTGCTAAAATGTAAAGGGTATTATGCAAATATATCAAACCATTGTTTTGGTCATTCACTGCCGTTCAAAATTTGAGACGGAAACGTTTTTTTTGTTTTTGTTTTTTTGAAAAAAGTCTCTTATGGTCATCAAAGGCAGCATTTTGATCACAAATACTGTAAAAACTAAATTATTCTGAAATACATTACAATTTAAAATGGCGGTTTTCTATTACAATACACTGTATATTAACATGTAATTTATTCCTATGACGGCATGATGAATTTTTTGCAGTCATTGCACCTTCAGTCTTCAGTGTCACATGATCCTTCAGAAATCATTCTAAAATGTTGATTTAGTGCTCAAGAAACATTTCTTGTTATCAATGTTGAAAGCAGTTGTGCTACTTAATTTTTTTTTTTTTTTTTTTTATGGAAACCAAGATACAGTATGCTTTGTCTGGATTTTTTGATGAATAGAAGTTAAATAGAAATACTTTGTAACAATGCAAGTTTTTACTGTCATTTCATCAATTTAAATAAATTATTACATAAAATAATTTATATTTAAATGATTTGTTAAATTAGAGTATTAATTTCTTCTTCTTTTTTTTATTTATTTGACATGTAATAAAAGACATTAAAAAGATATGCAAAAAAAGAAGAGATAGAGGGAGAGAGAGTAAAAGAATGAAGGACAGCACCAAGGTGGTAAAGGCACATCAGAAGACAACAATAGCCATTCTTCTCTCTTGGCATCAGTGAGGTGAGATAGGATTTAGCTAGAATGATGAGGCATACAGAAGGCAGAAGAGTACAAAGACCGAAAAAAAATAACAAGTCACAACAATAAATGGAGCGGCACATGACTTACTTTCTTTTTGCTTTTTCTAATGGAATTCTTTCAGCATTTACAGTATATTCATAATATAAATGACACAACAGTTACTTCTGGTACACTAATCTGATAAGCCGAGTGGTGCTTCAAAAGTTATAATATTTGTGAACTGACTTAATTAAATGAGACCATAAAGAACAGGACCAGCAGAACCAAAATTATTTATAACTAAAATGAGGATGATCCTGCCTGTAATCATTCAATTTGGCATGTCATTGTTTTCTCATTAGACTCATGTCTAATGTCTATGTGCATAAAATGAAGGATATGTAAAATCCTGCGAGATTCATGTTTGTTGATGTTCCAAATAAGTATAGTTGCATGTACATCTTTTCACAGAACAAGGGTTTCCAAACATAACCTCTGGCCCTGGCATGTAAACTCAATGACCTCATTGGTTCTAATTGCAATTGCAGGTGACAAGAATGTTGTGGGTCACCGTCCATTAAGTTCAATCAGTGACATCTGGCAGTAGGCAAGAAGCTCATGCTGGTCAAGGACATGCACACACACACACACACACACACATAGAGTTTCTAGAGCATGGTTGTGGTCATTCTGGCATTCATTCAACTGGCATTTAAGACAAAAATGTTCAGCAGTGTTATAAGTGCAAATGGTTTGTGTGAACAGGAACCGTTTTAACGGCATCGAGTCAGTGGGGAGGTCAGAGCAGCAGGTCTGGGGTCTCCTTGCTGCATGCCGGCTGTCAGGACTAATGTGTTGTGCCTCTGCACTGAGGTTCCCAAAAGTTGCTTATACAGATATCTTTTCACACTTGAGCTAATGAGCTGATAGTACATCTTGTTTTTATTAGCAATTTGCCGCTTGACTTCTCTTAAGAAGAGTGCCTTAAAGCTCCTATTGATATGGGTTGATTCTAATTGTTTGCACTTAAAGGGCAGTTCACCCAATAATGCTTCTTTTTTTTTCAACCATGATACAACCACAGTTCATGGTGAAAATAAATAAATAAACAAATACTTTTGATAAATAAATAATTTTGTGTGTGTGAACAATCCCTGCAAGTGTGTGTGTATTTGTGCGTGTGCCTTGCCTACATAGATACGAGTTGCCAAAAAAATAAAAGAGTAAAACCACTACTGTTCCATAATTTATTGCCTCCAAATCTGGGCCATGCGAATAGTTAGCTTGCACGGCATGCAGCATGGGCACGCACATGTGAAGGAGTGCCGTTTTCTTTGAAGGCAGTCTCAGAAATGTGTTGAAGGATGCCAATACTAAAACGAAGTGAGCTGGAAAATTGGCCCCTTCGGTTGCAGCAGGACTGGGGTGTGCTGGCCTGCCTTGAGCGAGGTGTGTTCAAGCTGTAAATCATTCATCACAAAAACCTTTTACCGACAGTTCATTCGGTAAGCGCGACGTGTGTCCGCCGGCGCTCAACCAGTACGAATACAGCAGCGGAAACACGACGGGCCAATAACAGATGATTGTGTCTGGCTGATCAATGGCCAACATCAAGCTTTAAATTTAAATTAGAGACGAGTGGAAAATTAGCTCTTTGAAAAGTGCTCTATACATGTCCTTAGGCATTGTATTAGCCAGGGCTGAACATTAAAGGAGGTAAGATGAATTGATGTCAAAGTGAATTGTAGATATTAAGCCCTGATATGAGCCATTAACAAACGACGCACCCAACAAACCTTTGAATCGCAAAACATGCCCTTTTTCAACATGGTTTACTGCAAGTGTGTCTTAAAGGACAAAATAACATGCAAGACAGCTTGTCATTCTGAACAAGGGCAAGTGCTGGATGTAAAACTCAGCCTTCAGATGCCATCCTTGCACAGCATGCCATACATTGTGCTGTGAGCTATAGCTGAATATAAAGGTCTCAATACAACTGCTCTATTAATTATGTTATACAGCAGCACGAGTTCATGCAGACAACATTGGTTGGGTGTGACGATCTGATTTATACATGGCCGAACTGGGAATGCAGTGATAGACGGCTTTTCAAACCGCAGAATCATCATTCACTGAAGCATCTCTCTGATAAAGTATGCAGTCCAGGGTTTGATCACTGGCGCAAGACCAATGGGACGTTTTGACGCCCCCGTCACTTCTTTCTAATGACTCCAAGGCCCTGCAAACTAAACAAAGCGTAAAACAATAACCCTCCCTCTTCTCTCAATAGAAGTAAATAGAATTAACATCACCATGACATCTATTAAATTCCCATAATTAAAATCCAGGTATTAAACATCTGCGGATTCTTCAGCTGTCCGCCTCTGCATTTTTGTAACCTCCTAAATCCTCATCTGACAACACGTTATATTCATCTGCACACGTTGCTCAAATCCCTCTCTTTATTATTTACATACCCCATATGGCGGCTGTTTGTTTAGACCAATTATTTTTAGCTCCTCAACTTGAAACTGCTGCTGTCACCAGAGCAGCTTTTCTCTTTCCTTCTTTTTCCTACCCCTCCCTCCTTCTATGTTTGGATTTGTGTGTGTGTATGTTTGGTTCTGGTGTAATCCAAGTCATACAGGCAGGTGACACATGCACAACCCTTTTTTCTTTTTTTCAAATCTATCATAATTTGCTATTATTTCCAAGAATTTTATTGCATTAGTGCTAGCATTAATGGGATAGTTCACCCAAAACTAAAATATCTTGTCTTCATTTACTGTCTTTTTATGTCTTCCAAAAATGTATGAATTTTGTCTTTCATTGTATATGGACAAACTTTCATCAAATGGGCTAAAAATTACTTCATTTTTAATTTTAAGGGAAAATAAGTTATTTTTGTGCAAAACAAGATCTTTTTGTGCACATGAACAACTGTCATACAGGGTTGGAATGACATTACCAAATTTTGGATGAACTATCCTTTTAAAAGACTATTTATCGGCTATAAAAAGTTTTTATTTGCATTAGCAATAGCCTAAAACAATGCCTAAATTGCTATTTTAACTAATAGCCAGCCTGACCTACGTCTGGACAGTACAAAAAAGAAAGTAATTTGAGAAGTAAAGCAACATACTCTCATGATTTGTGCACAATAGGAGCAGGAATGTACAAACCCGATTCCAAAAAAGTTGGGACACTGTACAAATTGTGAATAAAAACTGAATGCAATGATGTGGAAGTTTCAAATTTCAATGTTTTATTCAGAATACAACATAGATGACATATCAAATGTTTAAATTAAATGTATCATTTTAAGGGAAAAATTTAAGGGAAAAATAAGTTGATTTTAAATTTCATGGCATCAACACAGCTCAAAAAAGATGGGACAAGGCCATGTTTACCACTGTGTGGCATCCCCTCTTCTTTTTATAACAGTCTGCAAACGTCTGGGGACTGAGGAGACAAGTTGCTCAAGTTTAGGAATAGGAATGTTGTCCCATTCTTGTCTAATACAGGCTTCTAGTTGCTCAACTGTCTTAGGTCTTCTTTGTCGCATCTTCCTCTTTATGATGCGGCAAATGTTTTCTATGGCCATTTCAGTACCAGGATCCTTCTTCTACGCAGCCATGATGTTGTAATTGATGCAGTATGTGGTCTGGCATTGTCATGTTGGAAAATGCAAGGTCTTCCCTGAAAGAGACGACGTCTGGATGGGAGCATATGTTGTTCTAGAACTTGGATATACCTTTCAGCATTGATGGTGCCTTTCCAGATGTGTAAGCTGCCCATGCCACACGCACTCATGCAACCCCATACCATCAGAGATGCAGGCTTCTGAACTGAGCGCTGATAACAACTTGGGTTGCCCTTGTCCTCTTTAGTCCAGATGACAAGGTGTCCCAGTTTTCCAAAAAGAACTTCAAATTTTGATTCGTCTGACCACAGAACAGTTTTCCACTTTGCCACAGTCCATTTTAAATGAGCTTTGGCCCAGAGAAAACGCCTGCGCTTCTGGATCATGTTTAGATATGGCTTCTTTTTTGACCTATAGAGTTTTAGCCGGCAACGGCGAATGGCACGGTGGATTGTGTTCACCGACAATGTTTTCTGGAAGTATTCCTGAGCCCATGTTGTGATTTCCATTACAGTAGCATTCCTGTATGTGATGCAGTGCCATCTAAGAGCCCGAAGATCACGGGCATCCAGTATGGTTTTCCGGCCTTGACCCTTACGCACAGAGATTGTTCCAGATTCTCTGAATCTTTGGATGATATTATGCACTGTAGATGATGATAACTTCAAACTCTTTGCAATTTTTCTCTGAGAAACTCCTTTCTGATAGTGCTCCACTATTTTTTGCCGCAGCATTGGGGGAATTGGTGATCCTCTTCCCATCTTGACTTCTGAGAGACACTGCCATGCTGAGAGGCTCTTTTTATACCCAATCATGTTGCCAATTGACCTAATAAGTTGCAAATTGGTCCTCCAGCTGTTCCTTATATGTACATTTAACTTTTCCGGCCTCTTATTGCTACCTGTCCCACCTTTTTTGGAATGTGTAGCTCTCATGAAATCCAAAATGAGCCAATATTTGGCATGACATTTCAAAATGTCTCACTTTCAACATTTGATATGCTATCTATATTCTATTGTGAATAAAATATAAGTTTATGAGATTTGTAAATTATTGCATTCCTTTTTTATTCACAATTTGTACAGTGTCCCAACTTTTTTGGAATCGGGTTTGTAAGAAAGTAAATAAGGACAATTTAAATTTCATGACTTCAACAGTTTAGTTATATACTTCTTTCGAAATCACTCTTTCGCTCTTAGATATATATTTAGTAGGCTATCTCTAATCTCAGACAGATCTATTGGCATCTCAAACCAATTAACGTGTTAAATGCACTGACTTTCAACCACAACAACACAACATAAGCGTAAAAAGCAAGCACTGAAAAAAACATCAATAATAAAACATCCAATCTTGTCCACTTAGCTCAGACAGCAGTTGGCAAAGCACAGGGTTTCCCTCATGGGCGATCGGTGCCAACACCACCTCTGCCGTATTAGTCAATCTGGTGGAGGATGGTTAATATGGCAACTGGGACTTACCTTTTTAGCTCTAAAAATCTCTGTCTGGCTGGAAATCAAGGGTTGGAACTGAAAAGCAGCCTATGCTGGTCCATCCCTATCTATGCTGTATAAATCAACCATTATATGTATCACATATGCATATGGCACAGTCTAAAACCTGCAGATCTAAATACACAAATACATTTAAAAAAAAAAAAAAAAAAAACAGTATGAAAAGCTATTTTCTATTCCCTGTCCTGCTGCATCAAATTCAAGGACTTGCAAGGAAACACTCTCAAGACTTAAGTTCTCCAAACGGCCACTTTGTAATCACTCTGCAAATAATAAAACAATCATAGAAAACAAGTGCTATTTTTACTGAAGAGAGAGCCAAGTATAATTGCTGTCTTACTTTCCTAAGAGGCTAAAAGTGGAGTGATTGATTGAGGAAAAACATTAGAAGTGTGACCTCAACATGAATGCTATAGTTGGAAAAACACTTGTGCCATAACAGCCTGCTAACAGTGGATGAATCAGACAACACACACACGCGCACATTTTAATTAATGTCATTTATAATTTATGTTAATTTTAAACTGACTTGATGTCGGTTTAATTATTGTATGCAAAGCACTAAATTACCACTGTGTATAATGTGCTACATATATAAACAAACTTGCCTTGTCTAAGTGATTTTTATGTTTTACTATCCTTGTGGGGACATTTGTTCATGTCCCCAACACATGCACTTGCTTGCCAAGCTTGTCATCTAAATTATGATTTCCCATTGACACAATTGCTATAATTACCTAATTGCTAATAATTACAATAGACTAACTGTATTCCTAAAATGCAGCTGAAGCGAACATGAAAGCCATTATTCTGGAAAAATTAGGTTAGAAATGCACACAAAGATTTACTTTTCATGGTTGTAGTTGATGGAGGACAACAACTCAGATTTCACTCTACTGTTTAAAAGATTGTTTTTTATTAATACCTGGTTCTGCAAGGTTGCTGTGACTGTAAAGACTTAAATTGTAACCAAAAATTTGTAATAACATTATAAAACAAAGTAATTATTGTAAATTGTAATCATTTTTCACTATATTACTGTTTTTAATGTATTTTACTGTATTCTTGATCAAATAAATTCAGCATAACAGACATCTTTCAAAAACATTATATCAAGGCCAACTCTAGGGTATATCATTTATATACTCATTTATTTATTTATTTATGTGTGTGTGTGTGTGTGTGTGTGTGTGTGTGTGTGTGTGTGTGTGTGTGTGCGTGTGTGCGTGCCATATTTTACCATATGTTGCATCATGCCTTCTTGGTTAGGACAACATACACTTGTTTTGAGGGGTTTACTCAATTTATAAGAAGGAAATACAGTCATGTATTAATGAGGACAATTTTAAAAATCTGAAACTGACAAATATAGCAAAGAACTCACACAGTGAAACACACGGTTATTAATTATCAGACATCTCAGCCTTTCATTATTGTTGTCATTAAATAACCACAAACAGAATGTTGCCACTGTAACATTTTATTTAATAAATAATAACCTCTCTTTCTCTGTCTCTCTCTCTCCTTCTCTCTCATATGAAGGGATTTAGCTTAGGCTAGCATGCTGCTGTGATGAAAAGCAAATAAACAGCTTGTCATTTCATATTGAGATAAATAGTTGTTACATTAGCTAGCATAAGCTCATCGCTAACTAGCAAGCTTAGGGTGGGCTGTTTTGGGGAAACAGAAACACCATGTCACATTAAGGCAGTGGCTCACACAGATATAATAAAGTCAATGTGTACTCTAATTGCTGCAATTAATCATTGCACGAAACTAATAGCCACTTCAAACAAATGTCACGTAAATTAATGTAGATCATAATGAAATCTGATTATTCAATGTACAGTGGTTGGTTATTCACACACTAAAGCCTCAATCACTTCTCCGATAAAGGTCTGCCGAGATCAGCCTCGCTTTCCAGATAATTGGTTTTCAGACTACCAAAGCGACCTTGCGACATGATGACATTGTGGTACTTTTCTTTCCCTAAAACAGCTCATCCTGACCTTTATATCTTTAACAAATTACCTGACACATAAAGACCAGCGGCCTTCAACCTTTTTCAGGCCAGGGACCTCTCTGGATGTTGAATTTTAAGCTTGGCCTATAAAGACATGCTATTAAACTATTTACATACTGTACTTTGTACATCTAAAATGATTATTTCAAAGGCTTTGCGATATAAACACCATAAATGAGTCATATACTTGCAGATTATATATTAATTTAATAAGCTGAACTTCTAAACATTAGCTTTGGTTGAAGTTAATACTCTTGTGCTTATGTTTAACGCATATTTTCACAACAATAATTGGCAGACCCTGTTGAAGACCCCTGGTTAGGTCTACATGTGTCAGAAGGACAAAGTTGAAATTGCCTATTATGTCAGCGGTACATTAATCTTTCATTTGTGTATGACACAGCAAATGCTACACTTTTGCTCAGGAACAGCAAGAGATCATTTTTTTTAACCTCCCAGTCTATGATTAATTCATCTAATGTCGGTCTAACCATAACCACAGTTTAACTTAGAAAATAACGTCTGCAATGACTAAAAACTCACTTGATTTCCCTTTGGCTATGCAAACAAGGCTCAAACCAATCAATGTGGCGCTTTATTGCTTTGCCATTAGCTTGATTGTCAAACACTGTGTGTATGTGCGAACATCAGCATGAACACCTATTATGTGAAAGCATGTCATTTGCGGACTTGTGCGAGCAAGGCAACAAACAGCCAAGTGCTTATCAGGGTCCTTAGAGAGAAACAGGAAATTGAGTTTATCCAGTGTAATGGTGGGCAGAGTCACGCAGGGAAACAGACGGACCATTTCTCTCCTATTAGCAACCATGTGTTATTCATGAGGGCGAATTTAGTGTGAACTATGTTTCATTGATATTCTGCGCACTTACTTTGCGCTGACTGTCTGGGGACCGAAGCCATTCTGTTTTATGCTTTTATTTATTTATTTATTTCCACACTAAAAATCTGCATGGCATGAAAAGGAACGGTGACTGTGGGGTCACGAGGTCAAACATCGAGCCCGGTTGAAGGCCGTTTAATCAGCCTCGGCTTAATAAGCCTTCAACAGTGATAGAAGGGTTGAGAAAAGACAGACAGACAATGAAAGAAAGAATAAGAGAATGATTTGAGGAAGTGTTCTGGGTGAGATTGGCGGCTTACAATAACATGAAACCATGGAAAATGCCACACACAACAACAACATGACTTCCATTGTTCCACAGCCGTAATCCTTCTCAGAGTCTCGGGAGCTGGGATTGGTGTTATTGACCGAAGCACTATGGAGTGGTCAAAACAATCTTATTAATTTGATTCGGTGACACAGGCTCATTGCGAGCAAAAAAAAAACAAAAAAAAAGACAATACTCATCCACATCCTCTGTATTCAGTAAATGACAACCCTTCGACCCCTGTGCCATCCCTCCTTCTCGTTATTACCTCTCATCCTGCTATTGCCCTTTGCCATTCTCCACAGCACTAAAAATATCCTGCCTCTCCTATTCTCTCTCTCAACTTGTCTCTGGATGAGGAGGGTGTAAATTGCTGTGTGTAAGGGATCCATGAGGGCTCACAGAGGACCAGGATCAGGGAGGTGACAGCTGTGAGGCAGCAGATCTCTCTGGAGTTAGTTTAGTACTGCAAGGTGGAGAAAAGAAGAAAAAAAAAAAAGTCTCACCAAAAAAAATACTGAGCTAATGCATGCCTGGCATCTCAGCACTGGTGTGATATGGAGACGAATATTCTCAAACATTAAAATAGAGGGGACAGGAGCTGAATAAATGCCTATATATATATAATCCCTCAAGAGTTATATTGAAGGAATAATATTGGCCCCAAATATAGGCCGAATTAATCATCATATCTCTCTTTACGCAGATGATATTATTTTATATCTTCGCAACCCTGAACAGTCTATACCTCCATTACTAAACTTGTTAGAAATATTTGGTAAACTCTCTGGTTACTCACTAAACTGGCAAAAATGTGAATTTTTGGCAGTAACTAATAATATTGACCCAAATTTTATGCATAGCTTACCTTTTAATATAGCCACAAATAGCTTGAAATATCTTGGAGTTAATATACCTAGAAACCCTAAGGAGATATATAAGCTTAATTACTTAACTATGATAGAAAACCTAAAGAGCAATATAAAATGCTGGCGGACCCTGCCACTATCAATGATGGGACGTGTGAACGCTATTAAGATGGTGACATTGCCCAGATTCTTATATCTTTTTCAGAACTTACCAATATACTTGCCTAAAAAGTTCTTCAAAACTTTAGACGCTATTGTATTTCCATTTGTCTGGGGCTTCAAAACACATAGAATATCTAAATTACATGTGTGTAAGCCAAGGTCACTGGGAGGTTTAAGTCTACCTAATTTTCAGCACTATTACTTGGCTGCCAATTGTAGAGCCTTAACTTACTGGTATGACCCACACCCCGATAGTTTCTCAGATGATCTTCCTTCATGGCTTGTGATTGAACGGGGTTCTTCAAATTCGTCTCTTTCCTCGTTGCTATTTGCGGCCCCAGAGACATCTAAAGCTGCAGTAGGATCCCATTTTATGATTAATAATTCTCTCAGGATATGGCGTCAGATCAGCAAGACATTTAAACTGCCAAATACCTCTTTGTTTGCTCCAGTCAGTTGTAACCATGCCTTTAAACCTTCACTCTTAGATCCAGTGTTCACTGGTTGGGCTAGAAAAGGAATACTTACCTTGCGAGATTTATATATTGACAAAAGTTTTGCTACATTTTCTCAGTTAAAAGAGAAGTATGACCTTCCACCTTCACACTTTTTCAGATACCTACAAATTAGAAATTATATTCGTTCCACTATACCAAACTTTGAAACTTTATCAGCTGATAATGAATTACACAAATTGCTTACTTGCACCCCCAATACCCCAAAGTTAATCACAAAATTTGTAGATTTCTTTACAAGTCAGTTAGATATCTATACAAATCATCTGAAAAATGATTGGGAAAATGAATTGGATATTCAGGTTTCCGAGGAGGACTGGGCAAAATGTCTTAAAAATATATACACCTGCTCTATTAATGCCAGATACCAGCTTATTCAGTACAAGGTGTTACATAGATTACATTACTCAAGGGTCAAACTGAACACTTTTTATTCTACTATTTCCCCTCTCTGCAATAAGTGCGAATCTGCGGAGGGCTCTCTTGGTCATCTTTTTTGGGCATGCCCAAAACTCTGTGTATTCTGGTCAGAAGTCTTTAAATTTCTATCTGATGCTTATGCATGTGAGCTTCCTTTAGATCCTGCGACTGCTGTTCTTGGCTGGTCAGCTTCCTTGCAGCGTCTTAGCCATGCTTTTCGACTGCCTATACAGTATGGTATGATGATTGCAAAAAAATGTATTCTTTGCGTGTGGAAGAAAAAGTCGAAGCCACTATTTAGAATTTGGTTGTCAGAACTCTCCTCCACCCTGCATGTGGAAAGACTTAGATATAGTATTTCTGGAAATATAGATCTGTTTGATGCCTCTTGGAGGCCTCTTTTCAACCACCTGTTAAAAACTTCTAATAATGTTGATACTATTTGAAATTTAATTTTCTATTGTGATTGCTGTCTTCTTTAACTTCCGTGTCAATCTTAATATGCTCAGGTTTTTTCTCTCTAAAATTCATTTTAATATTTGACTTTTTCTTTTCCTCAATTATTTGTCAAAACTAGTGACTATGCTGACACGGTTGCAAATCTGTTTGCTCTCTGTTACTATGGTCATTTTCCTTAAGTAACGTCCTTGTGAGGTAAAAAGGCCTAGGTTGTTACCTATTATTATTATTATTATTGTTATTATTATTATTGTTTTATAATTGTTATTACAATATTATTTCGCCTCGTCTATGATGTCATATTGTGCAAAAAGTGGCTTTGATCCCCCTTTGCCTTTACTTGGTGATGTGGTTATCTGCAAAATTGAATCTGATTGAAGGAGGTTTGTTGTTTTTTGTTTTTGTTTTTTTCCTGACTGTTTATGTAGTTGGGTTATGTCCTGTCTTGTGATTGTACTGTTTATGTGTCTGAAAATTCAAAAATACCATAATAAACATAATATACAAAAGAGTTATATTGAAGGAAGGACCCAAGTCATATCTAGAGACGAGAATATAGCAGAGTTTTTGGGGTAGGCTCTTTTGATTTGGGCCAGTGGACATGCACCTACCATGAAACCACCCAGAACATCCTAGCAACTGCACACCAGCTCACTAAACCACTCAGAAAACCCAGCTACCACAAAGTAATCACTCAGAACACCATAGGGAATGCATACTAGCACGCTAAGACAAAGCACACTCAGAAAACCTAGCAACTAAAAAGCAACAGAACGGCCTAGCAACTGCATGCAACACACTAAAACACTCAGAACACCCTAGAAACTACAAACTAACATGCTAAAAACCACTCAGAACAGCCTACAGACTAGCACTCTAAAACACCCTGAACACCCTGGAAACTACAAACTAGCATGCTAAAAACCACAGACTAGCATGATAGACTGACTGAGGCTAATTCAGGTAGTGCCATTGGCCCCACTATGAAATGTTGGCTGTAACACACTAAATACAACCCAGAAACCACCCTGGCAGCCACTCACAACACCATTTCATTATGGTGATGTTTTAAATCGGCATTTTGGCATGTACTTACATGTAAAATATAGTTGTATGCGTTTCAATGAGATGAGGAAGGTGGTGTGCCATTCCTGATTAGCTTGTGGGTCACAGATAACTTGTCTCCTTATCCAAGGTTGATTAAAAAAATATATATATATACTGTATATATATATATATACTCATGCTGTTATCTACAAGGTGATACCCAGTTCTGTTGAAGCTTTATTTAGGAAAACGGAAGGAAAAGCAGGAGTTTGAGGAAAATAATTACACCTGCAGTGTGACAAAAGCTGAGACAAACAGAGGGAAGCACAGTATGTGTGATTAGGTGATACGCCTCCACAAAAGCCAATGCTACGCCAAAGGAATAAGTCTATTATGTAAAGTGCTGAGGAAGAATTTCATTATATGTGATATGCAAAGTTTAATGCGAAGGGGTTTGCAAACAGACGTAAACAGCCAGCAAGTAAGAAAAATAAAGGGAAAAGGCTCAGCAGCTCTGCCAGCCAAAGCTGAGTTGTTTGCCTTGTCTTTTCCGATTTATTTGGCTGAAATCCCCAGAAGCTTAACTTTCTGTGAACAACACAGCACACACACTCTCACTCACTCACTCAAAGGACAGGTGTCATACTAACAAAACACATGGGGAAAGAATGAAAAAAATATCCAGTACTGATTGGATAACAGCTAAAGTAATATTGGGTGACTACACATCTCATTATTTTAGATCTTTTAGACACTGAGGTGTTTATTACGATCTATCTTTTGAGCCCCCTCATCTCGGCTAGGTAATTCTCAAACCCACAGCTGTATGTGCAGTCTATCTGAACACACAGCACTGAGGTTGTTTAAGGCTTGTGAACCAGACATCATCAGTTTGTTGTCTGATCTAGAGTGGAGATGGTGTATGGGCGCTATAATCCCTCATGCGCAACATCTGAAAAGAGCCCAGAATTTTGCCATCCTCTTTGGGCGGTTTGTGTAAAGAATGTCATATTTTGAAATGTTTGCCATCTTTGCTAAAATACAGTTTTGTACCATATCCAAGTAGCATACCATAGCAAGTTTTTGCTTAAAACAGATTAGAATATGTGCTACAGTACAGTGTATTTCTGCTCCAGGTTACTGTTTACGGTAGCTGACCGACATTACAAGAACAACCACAATTTTTCTGTTAATCCCACACGTACGTGCAAGGCCCATGGGGGGAGCTTGTGAAGGGTTCTGGTTGCTTATTTAGTCTGTTGGTGAGGACATATTTCATTTTGGCATGCCGTTAGGACAAATGGGATTACACAGCCACTCTGGGAGCGAGGCTCAAGCGCAGGTGAGGCAAGCTGCTTGGGCACTGTCATCAGACGCCCAGGGAATCATTGCTAAAGGTCAGCGGAGTCTGCATCTGAATGCCACAGCTTAGACACATTTGGTGTCGAAAGCTATTCCAATAAATATCCGCTCATCTCCTGTAAAAGCATAATTCCTGCCTCTGTATTTTGAAGGCAGAAACCTTGAGGATTATGGTGATGTTAAGAGGCAGCGGGAGCGAATCAATTTTGAGTGAATGACAGGAATGATGCTTTGAATAATGCATTTTTGAAAAGAGGGGCAGAGGGAAAGCCGCCGCTCATGAGCAAATGGGACTCTTATAATAGTGGAAAATTTTCTCCTTCCCTACCATTCTGTGTGTAGATGAATTGGTGGATAAGTTACACAAAATGGCTCCAAGGAAGCATGTCAGAAAGCAGCAGGGGTATTGTATGCCTCTCAGAGGCTTAACACAGGTTTAACTAAGCACTCAAGAGGTTGTTGGTAGGCTCTGGGATCAGTCTCAGCAGAAGCAGGGTGAGCCCGACTTATACACACACGGACAGAATAAATACTCGTAAAATACCAGATTTTGCTGCTTCCCTGAAGGGCTCAGAACCTCTAAAGCTATTCAGTTTTCTTGTCTTTGTTTATTTCCTTTTCAAAAGGGACTTAGTTTCATAGGGCAGACCTTATTTCATTGAAAGTCACAACTATCGTTGCTGAAAAGGCCATCCTGGACCAAATGAGCTTCAACAAAATTTGATTTAGTCTTTCAGAAGAAGACGGTTTAGACAAAAGGAAGTCGAGGTGGTTAAGTGAGTTAATGGGATAGTTTTCCCAAAAATGGAAATTCTGTCATATAGTCACCCTCGTGTCCTTTTAAACCCTTCTTCTGTGGAAAACAAAAGACAGTATTCTCAATTATTCTTACAATGAAACTCAGTATGATCCAATTTTGTTCAGACCTCAACATTCCTCAAAATATATTCTTTTATGTCCCACATTCAACGACAAGAATCATAGAGAGTATATGGGTTTGGAATAACATGAGGGTGAGTAAATCATGACGATTTTCATTTTTTGCCTGAACTATTTCTTTAAAAGCGCCTGGGGAGACAAACAAAACACATACAAAGCTGCTCTTTTCTACAGAATATGATTACCACCATGAGTATAAGGCACTGAGCATCTAAAGAAAGCACAATTCGATGTGCCAGACGTGAGAGGACACATCAGTGAAATGGTGTGTTATATTATATGTCTGGCCTTTATATATATATACTGCATATGTATTTATGACATTGTTTACCTTGAGGCATGCAAATCATCACTGATTGATGCAACAGCTTGCAGATACTATTGATGATGATGACAACATCGGCCTTGATGTTTGATCTTTATGTGAAGACAGTATCCACTGAACAGTGATCAACTGCTCGGTACATCCATGAAAAATTATATAACACATGGTACATCAGTAGTCTTAATGGCAAACTTTCATATATATTTGTTTAGGAAAGATTCTATATTGATTTATTTATTAACACTTACAAAAGAACATTTTATAGGTTTACTAAGATCTGTGTAAATGTTTTCCTCTATGTATTCTTGCATTATGATCTAGCTCTATCACAGTGTTTCCCAGTATTTTCCCTACAGACCCATCATTAATGCTCCAATACCCTGTTTGTCAACAAACCAGAAATGAGCTGCTCTTAATTGATATTATACTCAATATCATTCAACATTATCATTCATTTTAAGTGCCCATTTTTACAACAACCTTTAAATACAAAAACAAAATACAGTGGATGAAAAAGCTTTAAAGTATAGTGTCCACATTTAATGAGACACCTGAGCTTATTTGTCTTTCACAGGTTTTAACAGTTCTGGGGGCAATTATAGAGAAACTTTCTCAAAGAACAAACAGCAAATTTCTTTACAATACAGAATTTATGACTTGGATACGAATGGCAAACACTAAGTCTGTCTCTTTCATGCTCTCAATATCTTTCTAGGCTGTGGGCTGGAGTTCCTGCTGGTACTCTGTGGGCTGGAGCTCTCCTGGTCCTGCCCACGTCACTGCATATGCTACATGGCCCCCAGCACCGTCAGCTGCCAAGCCCACAACTTCCTGTCCGTCCCGGAAGGCATTCCTCCGCACAGTGAGCGCATCTTCCTCCAAAACAACAAGATCCATCGACTACTGCGGGGCCATTTTAGCCTTACTACGGTCACTCTTTGGATTTACTCCAACAATATCACATATATCGAACCAACTACTTTCCATGGGTTCACCTTGCTGGAGGAATTGGACCTGGGAGACAATCGCCACCTACGTTCACTGTCTGCAGAAACCTTTCATGGGCTGGGCCGGCTCCATGCCCTCCATCTATACCGCTGTGGCCTCAGTGCACTGCCGAATAACATCTTCCAGGGTCTCCGCAACCTCCAGTATCTGTACTTGCAGGTGAGACACTCACATAACTGCTTGCGTAACAAAATGAAATGGCACTGGATGTCATCTTGTACTATTGTTGTAGTATAAATGTAACCAATATTTTGTTTCTGCGTCTAAAGGACAACCATTTGGAGTATCTGCAGGATGATCTTTTTGGGGACTTGCACAACTTGAGCCACCTGTTTCTTCACGGGAACCGTCTGTGGAGCCTGCACCAAAATACATTTAGAGGACTGGGTGCTTTAGACCGGCTGCTACTACACCACAACCAACTTCAGTGGGTGGACCGCCTGGCATTCCACGACCTGCGGCGGCTCACTACCCTCTATTTGTTCAACAACTCCTTGACAGAGCTGGCTGGAGAGTGTCTGACCCAGCTGCCTGCACTGGAGTACCTTCGGCTCAACGACAACCCTTGGGAGTGTGACTGTAAGGCTTTATCACTGTGGGACTGGCTCAAAAAGTTTCGGGGGTCCACGTCGTCAGTGGGTTGCATGGCACCGGCAGAATTGGCAGGCAAAGATCTGAAGCAACTGAAGAAAGAGGACTTCCCAAATTGTTCTGGATCTGAGTCCCTGCACCAAAGTAAGACCAAGACTTGGGCAGGAACGGATAAGGTCTCACTGAAGCAGGAACCCCACCCTGCCCAGCCTCCACAAACACACCCACACCACCCCCAACTGAATGAACAATACCCTTCCCCTCCCTCTCCCCTGCCCCAGCCACCCCCTGCCATAAATGGTGTACATGCAGGATCAGGAGGGTCTCCAGGCATAGTCCCTGCTCAGAGGCCCGGCCGCTCTCGGAACTGCACACGCCAGCGTGTCAGGGGCAGCAAGGGAAAAGGACCTAACGAGGTCCACACCTTAAAGGAGATGGCGGATAAGGAGTACTCCTCTCCTGATTTCACCGGGAAATATGATGAAACATCTTCTGATGGTTCAAACACCCGCAGAAAGCACAAATGTACCCCCCGGACCTCTGTGCGTCCCCCTAGTGGGGTCCAGCAAGCCACCAACTGGGGACACTCTCATCATACACATTTCTTTCTCTCTAGTATTCTGGGACTGCTTGTGATCATTCTGCGCTGAACTCTGATGCTGGACCATCGTGGCATCACAGATACGCCGCAGTCCCCAGATCAGCTCTAGCTCCAGCATTACCAGGCCTACTAATGTGTGTATGTTTGTGTGTGTATGTGTGAGTGAAAATGTGTACTACATTGTATAAGGAGTTTTGCCATTTAGACTGAAATAGATGAACACTGAACAGCGGATGTTATAAACTCCAAATTTGGGTTGGGTAACAAGAAGAATAGTGAAGCAAACTGAACATGCTTGCACTGCCACTGTTGTTGTTCTTAGTTTTTTGAATTTTTTGATTTTTTCCATTTCCTGTCGGTCTGGTCTGTCCCCCTCTAAATGGAAAACCATTTCAATGAAAGAAAGCACAGATAACCAAATAAATGTGTAGAAAGAATGTGTAATAGGAGGCACAAGTTTGCAACATAAATGGAGATTGTGTTTAGAAAGCATGTCCTACTGCTTCATTTTTCTACAACATATAGAAACAAACATATAGGAGACCATCAAATGCTCCTAACTGTATAAGTACATTGTCCTGTGTTAAATATATTACATTATTGCCAAATAGATACACAAATATATTAGTGTAAGTTCTCCGATGTTCAGGAGTTTCAACCATTGGTAGGACTTGCTTTCTTCACCCATGGAATATTATACACAGAATGACGTGAAACACAAAGTGTTGTATGAAATGAAAACAGTGTTATAAACAGTCCTCCTAAACTGAATAGCCAGTACATCAGCACATACATTCTCCTTACCTCAGAAAAGTTAAGGCCTAAATACAACATTATTTTCACTTTAGATGTTTTTTTCTTTTTTTGCCCTTTCAATAACTTCCTACATTCATTTTTCATATTTTCTTTGCTTTTGCCCTAAAAAGTGACTTCAGGTGAATCATTCTTATTTTGGACTGTATTGTTTCATAACAGCACATAAAAGCCAATGGTTATACTAGCTGCTATATTGTTTATAGAAGCAAATGAGACCCATTTTACCTCATCTGCTTCCAAAAAACACAGTTTGTGTGTGTGCGTGTGTGTGTCCAGTATAAAAAGCTATGAAAAAAATTAGAGTTGTGTTTGTTTCTTGTCCTCTGTGTTGTTTGTTTTGTTTGGCTGTGACTCAGAGGACTTAGAAATGGACTGCTGATGGGGGCGCCGACTCTGGAGGGGACACAGGTCTAATTGAAGTGAACTCTATTTTGAAAAGCGCCTTCAGCCTAAGCCCGCCATTGAAAACATAGACACCTCTCTTTCTTAGAGTGGTGTGAAATCAACTGTTTTAACAAGACAGGCAAGAAGAAAAGAAAACAACAATTAAAAAAAAAACACACACAAAAACTAAATGTATCTTTAAGAGACTCAAAGACAAAAAACACATTTCAAATTTAGCATGGCCAAAAAAAAAAGACCTTTTGGAGCCATAGGCCTGCTTGATTGCCTCTACAGTGTCTGCTGTGAATGCAAATAGGAGTCCAGGAGAGGGACAATCACGTGAACACTCGGGACACTACGGATGACAGATGGTCTGCCGTCACAGATGCTGTGGAGTACAGGAGAACTATGCCTCCTGTTCTAAGACACACTTTGTAAAAATAAGGAGAACTGTATCATCACAATCTGCAAATGGAAATATTAATCAGTACTATGACACTGACATCATTAATGACATTTTTGATTACAACAGGGTTCCTGAATCTCTGAAGAACCTCTCTTCAGAATGCAATTATTATTTTTATTATTATTATGATTTGATTGTTTTTCTTTGGTTGTTTTTTTGTTTTGTTTACACATTTATTTGGTATGTCCGTAGGGCACCATTTTCTGACTAAACTGCACAATCCAGTCTCCTCTCGTCCCTCCCTTTCTCTCTCTTCTGTGTCTCTCCATCCTAGTGATTTGATGGTTTAACGAGTCGTTCTCAAAAACACAAGAAAAAAACATTTATAAAGATATTAAAATCTATATCTTCTTATGTTAAATGTGTTTGTTTGCATTTACTTTGCTTGTGTGTTTATAGATATCGAGAAGATGCTTTCTTACATATTTCCACCCCTCCTTTCCTTAAATATTCATTTAAAATTGGGTTCTTTGATAACCCTAGTGAAAAATGAATATACTAAAATGTATTTGAAATACATTTATTTCATGCTAAGTAGCCTACAAATGCAATACAGTATATCAGTTTTGTATACCAAAAGTACAATTGCAGGGTATTCTTATTAAGTATTTTATTAATTCTGGAACAACTAATTTTGTACTTGATGCAATTTAATTGTGCAGACGTAGGGCTGAAGTCCAACTAAAAATATACTGAAGTATATATGATTGTGCTAAAGTGGAACTATTGTAAGTATACTTCAGGTACACTTTAAATATATTGCATTTAAATACCAATATTATTCAAAGTTCCTCATCAGTAGTGACATTAAAACACTATTTTTGCTCGATATTAAGAAATTAAGAAAGTAGTACTCCAAATAAAGTTGAATTATAATTTTTATATCAGTAAGTCTCGAGCGATATATCAGTATGTTAATAAATTTGAACTATATACTTATTATGAAATAAATGTATTTTAAATATATTACTTTTTTAGTAAGGAAGTACTTATTCTTTTTTAAATATCTAAAATCATTCAATTACCCTAAAAGCTAGATTTAACTTAGGACATTTTCAGAAAATATATTTAAGTTAATTTTTCTTAACTCTTAACAATTACCGCTACTACAATACAATTCCAAAGTTGGTTTGAATTAAATTTAAACATTTAAATTAAAATTTGAATTGAATTAAAATGATCTTGTTTTTAGGATGTTTAGATGTTTTTACTGGAAAACAAGACAATGATACTGATTATCCCACACACTGTCCCACATATCCATGTTTGCTCTACTTTACAATCTGTCTCTCTGGATCCCACTCTGACTACACACCACAGCTCCTCTGGATCTGATTTGAATTTACCTCTATCCATGTGTATATCTGCAGACAAACACACACACATAACCAGAATCTATCATGAGTCATCATACACTAATATATGTGCTTGATTACATGGAGAGCTCAGGAACATCACCACCCACAAACACTATTAATTTAACTGATTAAAGCAATTTCACTTCACAAGTGCTGCACAGCCTCACTGTGTGTGTGTGTATATGTGTGAAGAAGTCTATTTAATCAGTGAAACATGCAAAAACTCATACAACTAACCCTCTATAAATCATCTCTGAAGCATTGCGTATTTATGAATGTGTCACTGCAAATCTGGAGATATTCAAGGTTATCATTATGATTTTTAATCGGACTTTACAGCATAAATCCCATTTCCTCTCCCTCTATCCTATCCACCCACCGTGATGGAAATCGATTCCCGTGTTAGAGTGTAAATTACTTTTTTTTTTTTTTTAATTCTGTTCAATTGAAAAGAGGGGAAAAGTTAGTTTTCTGCATGGCAGAGGACGGAAGCAGAAATACATTTGAATTGATGAGCATCTCTAAAGTGATAACATGGTGGGTCTCGGCTCATTCTCTCTGACGTGCAATAGCTCGCTTCACCTCTCCATCTCCCTCTCTCTCACTCTTACTCTATTCCATCCTCACCTCCATCCTGTAGATTTACAACATCCAGTGGATAAAGTACAGGAGCCTCAGTAATATTGACACTACAGGAAGACAAAACAATATATAAAAGGCAAAATATAAGCAATCAAACTATTCTTGAGCTTCTGAAATAAAAACTTGAAGTACACTTAAAATATACTTTAACTCAAAACTTTCTCCCTAGTTAAAAATAAAATGCAATGATACAAAAATAAGCTGCAAAAACAGACTACTCATTCTATATTTCAGCACACAGATAACTGCAACAATATATGACCATTCACACACCAATAATACCTATTCATAGCAGAGACATGGAGGGCAAAACAGGCATAGAAATGCAGAACAGGCTCGTCAATTTTCTGTCTTTTTAAGCCATAAATATTTAGATAACCTCTAAAAGAATAAAAATAAATACATGTGAACAAACTGCAAGTTCTGGGCACTTGCAATCCATGTAAAGCACATGCCGCAAATGGCTTAATGCACTAAGACAGAGATATTGAAATAAATGTCATGTAGTATACATGCATAATGATGATGCATTCTACATAAAGGCAAGCAGATGAGCCCATATGAACACAACCTGCTATTGCGTGTTAAGCGTTTTCTTTCTAAAGGTAAAAATGCTTAAGATACAATTCATAGCATTGTGTTCATATCCTGGGCACAGCTGCATGCTTGCCTGTATATAGTACGCATTATCAATAATTTCGATTATTTGTGACATTTAATATCACAGTCGTAGTACATTACTTAGTGGAAAACTGGAAAAATACTAGCGGGCAGCAGAGGAAGCCTTGTTTTTCAGTCCAAGTGTGTGTTCCTATAAGGAATTGATGTGTAAAAACTATGAATTGGGTGGGTGATCAGAAACCCTGGATAGTTATAAAAGTCAGATAGATAATATTATTCCTAATACTAGAAGAAATTATGATATAAAAGTAAAATCAGGCAAAATCTTTCAAACGTTGTGCTATTCCTAGGTGCAAGTGCATGGCACTTGCTACTCTACATTTCATATCTCAACATTAGCAACAAGCTGATGAAGTATATTTTTAATAAGACCCTGATAATTCCAGTTTGATCTTAACATTGCATTAAAGTGCAGATGTTTTATGATCACAGTAACTATGGTTACATGCACAGATTCTCATCAGTCCAACTGCAGTGTTTGTGTGTACTCTAAAATTGGCAATCCAGTGAAAATATCCATTTGTATGTGTATCACAAGAACTGTTTTTCACACTATCTGCAACGTTTAGTGCTGTGACACAAATATGCGCAATAAAAATTATGCATATGTAAAATCTAATTTACGTGCCAATTATTCTTCTAACAAATTAAGAACTGCACCACCACTTTCAGTCCGAAAGAAATTTAATGCAGATCAAGCTCAGTCTGATCATTTTTTAATCCTACTGAGGTTTACATTGAGCTATCTGTTGTAATCGAATTACTAATGGATTATTAGGATGCATGTAAACATAGCTACTGTAATGTGGGCTTTGCAAGAAGGTTGTTATTGACAAATGGGAAAGACACAGCAAACCCACAATTTCACATGAGAAAAAGGTGCTTTTTTTTGCACAGCAGCAAAAAAAAAAAAAAAAGAATTATTATGAAAATGGTCATGTTTTGACACAAAATAAATCATTAACATTAAAAGCAGTATGACCGTTTTAAAAATGCGTGATGCAGATGTCATTTTGCCTTGATGATAATCCCTGCTTGAATTCAAAACATTTAATATTTTAAGCACTTGCTAAAGGAATAAAAGCTGCACATTAATGATTCAGCTAAACCCTGGGAGCTAAAAACTGTGATTGTGCCACTGCAGTCGGGAAGGCCAGAGCCAAACACAAAAACCCCTGCGGTATTTCTATTCCCAGCTCTCTGTTTTACTGGCATTTATTTGCAAGGGAGGAGCTGCTTCAAAGCTGCTAAAAATAGCCTGAGCTCAGTCCCCTCACAACTTCAAAAAAAAAAAACCCGTCTGAATGAAGGAGGAGAGGATGTGTGAGGGAGCGAGGGCAGAGAGGGGAACGGGGTTAAAGGGAAAGAGGAGAGCAGCGGGCCGGGGAACGAGGTGAGGAAGGACCCAATGGGAGAAGAGGTGATAAAAGAGACAGATGCAGAACAGATGGCGGGCCGGGGGGAAGAGTGGAAGAGGCTCACCGGGCCACGGACAAAACCGGAGTACGAGAACTACAGCAGTCAAGGGAAATGAGAGCTGATGAGGACCACCGGAGCTGAGGGAGAGAGATAATGAGAGAGCGAAAGAAGGGGTGAATGATACTACAGTACTGAATACAGTATGGCTACCAAATGTACACCAACACTAAGTAGGATTTGGACACTTAAGCCACACTTGAAATCAAAATGAAATCAAAACCCTGTTTAAATACGTATATGTAGGAATATGTATATTCCTAGTCTTACTGTGAATGATTTTTTGTGAACATTATTCCAGAGAAGAAAAATGTAAACAATAGCTGTTCATATAAAACAAATAGCTTATGTTGTATGTGGTAACGGATAAATGGCTAATCTTAGCACTGTTTCAACAAAAACTCGTCAAGTATGGCAGCCTGATTTCATTAGTATTCATAGGCGTTCATACATTCCATTTAGACACACGTTTTTGTAAGTATGGTTATACTTGGAATCATCCAATATGGACATATTGATAGCATCTAAAATGTACATGTATTTACAACTCTATATTGTACTTGTATAGTTATTTTACTAGTATTAAGACATTAAGACCGTTCTTCTCTCAACATTATGGTTATAATATCCTATTATATAGATACTGTAGAGCAGGCTTAAAGTAATGAAGTGAACAAAATAAAAGTATTAAAATGCAATGCATTGCATTGACCATATTTGTATTTCTTTTTATTTTATTGGTTTTATTGTAATCATAACATTCTTTGTTCGGCTCATATGAACAACGCTTATGTTTTAGATGCTGCCAAAATGCCAAAATTTCTTCCATGTTGCGATGCCCGTTATTTCACAAGCAGATTAAGCCATTAAGACATTTTTATTAAACAGTGTGATATCAAAACATATGCAGGGATCATTCGCAATAACATGCATTTACAAAATAGTAACATTTTCAATCATTTTAGTTTCAGTATGTGAAAACATGAAATGCATGTGTGCTACAGTCAAAATTTACAGATTCCTACGATCACTAATTAGATCACATGGGCTATGGAAAGCCCACTTTTTCACAACCCATTTGATTCTTGCCCTATATTTTTTCTCATTTATATCCTAATTCACAATTCACAAAAAACAAGAGCCAAACAAAAATTATGTTAGAAATTTTCTCAAAACAAAGGTTTTTTTGGGGGGGGGTTTTTGAAATATATTGAAAATGTTTTCTTCTTTCTTTAAAATAGACAGCACATTTTTTTATGTTTCATATTTATATCTAAAGCAATGACATTATTAAATGTGCCATATATATTGTTTGAGTCAAGTGTAAATGTATAGATTTATGTGTTAATGTGTCACTACGAGGCTGTACATGAACCAAAATGGGGTGAAAGACTGTGGTGAGGAATCCAGTATGCAAGTGAGATGCACAGGTTTAATTGACTTCCTTTCACTGCTGCATGAGTTTAATTAAAAGCAAGCCTTTAGAAAATTAAAAAGTAAAAGAGAAAGAGAGAGAGGAAGAGCGAGCGAGGAAGAGCAGCAGGAAATGCAGAGAGAGGGAGACATGATAATTAACAGAATAAACGAAATGACACAAACGTCATAGCACCTGCCTCTCACCACCTCCCCTTCCTCCCCATGCAAGTCCCTCTTTCCCCAATCAATCACAAACCTAATATCATCTTCCTCTATGTAAGCCCTTCCTCTCTCCACTCCACTGTTTATTTATTTAGCCTGAAAGTCCCATTAGGCCCTGCTGAACCTCACTCGTCTCAGCTGCATATAAAACAGCAGGCGCTTTATAGCTAACACGACACTACTTGACTCTGGAAGTCAAAATTTACCTGTCGAAAGTGCAAGAATAAAATACAGCATGCATCAAAAGAGACTTCTTCAAGTCCTTGATGATTTTGTGTGATGTAGTTTTTACCAGTTCGGTTTTAACCTGTCACGACAGAGTTATGGCCGCAAACTCCTCCGCTTAAGCAAGTGCCGCCCGTGGTCAAGTGCAGTCTGGTGTATCCACAGGCTTTACCGTGATTTACTCTAGCTGTTTATTACCGTTTGGTAAAAGACAACTGTACTCACTCACAGAGCAGCGGCGTGCTGAAAGCGTCTCTGTCAAGCTAACGGCTGATCAATGGCTGTAATTAAAAGGCCGGATCAATTTCAGCTGGGGCAACCCAATAAAAGTTGGGCTCAAACTGTATGGCCCCATCAGTCCTCAACAAATTCCAAGCTGAGATGAGCCCCTGAGCATCGAGGCTAATGACATACACAGCACTTTCTGCCTTTCAATTAATCACACACACACTGGCCTGACACACAGTACACTCCCAAACACAAAACCATCCACTTCCCAAGGTTTTATTTTCCTCTGTGGAGAACTTGTGGCCATGTGCAGTTTTTCCTTCGTTTTTATTTCTTCTATTTTTGTAATTTTCTAAAGTGTCTGGATACCAAACCCTACAGTCATGAATCTAAAAGGGATTTTTGGAATGCCTTGTCATTATTTACTCACCCACATGTCATTCCAAATCTATATTTGATATCAAAATATGGTTTGGTAATGAGACTCGGTAAACGATGATGTGAATAATGACTTCAGTTGTATCAACTCAAAAGTTTAAGGTCAGTAAGATTTCTTTTTTTTTTTCTTTTTTTTCTTTTTTTTTTTGAAAGAAATGAATACTCGAGGATGCAATAAATTGACCAAAAGTAACAGTAAATACATTTTGAGTTGCAACAGATCTTGATTTCAAATAAATGCTGTTCTTTTGAACTGTCACTGAACTATTCATCAAAGAATTCTGAAGAAATATATACTGTATCATAGTTTCCACAAACTGTTTTCAACATTGATAATAATAAGATTTGGTTGCTTTTGAAGGACTTCTGAAGGATCTTGAGACAGTGAAGACTGGAGTAATGGCTGCTGAAAATTCTGCTTTGCCATCACAGGAATAAATTGTTTTAAAATATAAAAAAATAAAAATAAAAAAAACATTATATTGTAATAATATTTCTCAATAATACAGTTTTTGCTTGGTTTTTTCTTAATCAAATAAATGCAGCCTTGGTGAGCATAAAATGCATTTTTAAAAAACATACTAATCCAAAAGATGGATGTGGTATGGCAGTAGATGTAAAAAAGTAGGCTATTTGTTTTCTCTTTTCACAGAAAAAACATAAAATAACACATGGGTTTGGAACAACATGAGAGTGAGTAAACAATGACCCAAAAACAAACAATCCCTTGAAGTAAAATAGTGGATATTATCTCTCAGTCTAAATTACCATATTATATTTATAAATGTCTCATCAGGTCCACATTTATATAGTTATATTAGCCCATAATCTGTGTTTCAATTTGCATTGAGTATTGTTATCCAGAAATGACACTGGAGAACATCATAATCCTCCAATAACATCTGCTTAATCACCTTGTTGCAACCGTACCGAGTCACTGAATCCTCGGTCCCCCGTGTCCCAAGGACCAAATAAACATTCTCAATAATGAACCGCCAATTAATCACAGGCTGGAGGACATCCCACACAAAAGCAGGTTCACGCTGAGGGCGACGCACATGTGCACTGAATTGAAGACTCTCACGCTAATGAGTTTTGAAAAATCTGTGACAGACGGAAGCTCTCGTAAACAAGTGTTTCTCTTCCTCGCTGCAGTCCAGAGGCCTGGTATGAGAAACAGACCCGTAGGAAAGAGAATCACACAAGAGATCGTATCATTATTGCTCCTACACTGCAGTGGGATTAAAAGGAGAGCAAATGAAGATGAATTCTTCTGCGTGTGTTTTTGTCATGAGAAAGAGATTCTAGTATCGTCTACTGATGTCTACCCAAGAATTTCAAGAGATTTCAAAAATCTGACAAACTGTGCCGTTTGCCAACATGTCATAGTCTACACTGTAAAAACAAAAAAAAAGTTGAGCCAACTTAAAATATTAAGGCAACCAGCTTCAGCAGATTTTTGAGTTTGCTCAACTTATTTTTGTGGAAAATTCACAAATTTGTGTTGTATAAACAAGTTGAGAAAACTAAAAAATCTACTGAAGCTGGTTGCCTTAAAATTTCAAGTTGGCTAAACTTTTTTTTTTCTTTTTTTTCTTTTTTTACAGTGTATGAACTCTAATTTCTTCTTCAATTATTTAAGCTGTTATACACAATGATTTTATAGCTCTATAATAATTTCAGTGTCAGTGTGTCTTATTCACAGCTATTTTTATCTCTAGAAAGTTAAATAAGTTTATCAGAGAAACATTTCTTGCAATATAAAAAAATAAAACTGTTTATACATTACTTAGAAAATACTTTATTAAAGGTACTATATATAATAAATATATTAATAATAAATAAATAAGTGGAAAAAGCAAAGCAAAATGGAAAAGGACATAAATAAAATAAAATAAAATAAACAAATTTAGTCATATTTGGACATGGATATTGCATATATTACATTGCATTACATTAACATTACATTTAGTCATTTAGCACATGCTTTTATCCAAAGCGACTGAGGACAAATGAGGACAAAACATAAGCAATCAAAACCAACAAAAGACCAATAATAAGCAAGTGCTATGACAATATATGGTACTATATCTGTTATTGACTAATATTAAAGAATTTTAAATTATTGGATATGGTTGATATTGAATATTTAGGCCTTACTATTTCGATCATCAAATGTCCACTAAAAGTTAAACTTAAACACATATAATGCAATTCTATCACGTAAGTTTAATATTGGCCATAACAGAATCATATCAGTGCATGCTTAAAAAAATTAAAACAAAAATTAAATAAAATAAATAAAAAAATGTAATTAAAATTGGTGACAATAGTACACAAAAGGACATGTTTTAAGTTATAAATAAAACAAAGAATATTGAAGTATCTTTTACAAGAAAATACTTTTTTTTCAGTGTATTGGCTGCAATAGACTTCCAGCCAGAAGAAATATAAAATGATATGACACGTGCCAGTGCAGCTTGGCCTCTAATTAAAAGATTTAAGATTAACATGAGGCTGATTAACATGAGGACGCTCGTCTTGTCTGTCATCACATATCTTGCCTGACTGGTGAGAACCGCTACGAACTCTGCAGTTTTAGTCAGACGACAATCAAAGGCACTGAGTTTCAATGCCAAGATCAAGGCTGACACTTTAGACACAGTTCCTCACCCCAAAAACGCACTATAAAACATCATCTCTTGATTTGCTCTCTCACTCACATCTGTGTCATCGGGGGATCGGTGTCAGCTGCCTCTACCTCTCCCCCTGCAGCTCTTCCTCGACTACAGCGCCGCATCAACTTTTAAAACAAAAGAGAGATGGGAGAGCCTCTCTCTCCGCCTCCTTGCTCTTCTGCGCCGTGGGAGGCTGCGCTGCTTGCGAGACGGAGTTCAAACTTCTTCTCTTCGTCTTTTTATTTTACTCGGTTTCTCCTTCTCTCATTTTTTTTTTGCCAGGAGCAACACGCTCTCTCCGAACTCGCACTGACAGAAATGACTGTGCATCTCTCTCAGACAGACACAACCCCATACTATCCACGAGGCATAAGGTGACGCATATGCCAACACATACACACCTAAACACAAGTCCTGTGTTTGACAGGTACAAAAAGTTAGGCTAGCCAAGTATAAATGGACTGAGAGCAAGTTCAAGGACAGATGAGTAAACCAAAACTGCACTGCAAAAAATAAATGTAACTAATATATAAAGTATCTAAACATCAGTACAGTCAGATATATTTCATTTAGAAGCAATGAAAGCATTTGCTATCAACTAATGTTCATTTAAAATTTTACTTTAAATGTAATTTTACATTCAATCAAATGCAATCTTTAACAAATTCCAACCAATTTTATTTTTAATTTATTTAAACCAAATACCACATACAGTAAATTTAAATCATAATAGTCATAATAGAAATGTAATGTATCAGGAGTGGGGAAATGGTGGCACTAAAAAATAAATCAGGGGACTAAATAAACTATATATTTTCTGACAACAATTCCTATCCTACAGTTTTGCTTATCAAATAAATAAATCCTGTTCTAGAGATGATTTACTGGAAAACACAAAAATACTGATTAAGAAAATTATTTTTGAAGTGTATATGTCTGCTTGGCCTCTACTCATTCTCATGCTCTCAAACAGTCTGACAGTTTTGCTCTAGTGAGCCTGTATCAGTCAGTAAAATTATAGTCTTTAAACCAGGTGCTGAATAAATCAGCCTTGATAGCAGAATTCATTCTGGAAGAGTGAAAAAGGCAGCTCATTATGATTTATATTGGAGCTGTGAGTCCTTATTTCCCGCTGAACACCAGCTACTCTCACACAAAATAAATGTCTTCAATACACACAAAATTACAACATGTCATGAGACAAGCAGAATAATACAAAAGAGAGACAGACCCATTTGCACAATGCGGGAATGTACCTTTCTCTCCAATTGTTTATCTGTGATTGAACAGAATGCAGATCTACTTCTAAAACAGCCATGAAATCCATGACGGAACGTGTCATTTGGACCATTTTGTTCCACTTTGTGAATCAGCCTATACTGAGAGATGCTGCAAGCGGGAAACGCTGTGTAAAATCTCCTGGTGGGAAGGGATGTGATATCTGACAGCTCATAACATATATAACAGTCTCATATTAATTCATGCTAATGATATTTGAGCTTTTAATTCCTCGCATTTTATACCTACATGACAGTGACCAAGTAACTGCAGTCAATCATTTAGGTCCTTTTTACACCTGGCATTCTGCCTAACATCTCTTTTTGTGGAAGAAAATATAGGGGTGAGTAAATAATGAAGAATGTTTATTCATTATTCATTTCACACATTTTCACATCAGATCACAATTAGCTGGCACTTGATCACATTAAATCCCAGGTGTAAATGTATCCAAGATGCACTTGTATCATATTACTCCAACCACATTCTGAAGTATTGTGTAACAAACGACAGCATTGACATTTACACCTTATTTATAATGTTAACGCCAAACTATCCTAATGAGTCCTGGACAACAGCCGCATATTCATCTGTCAATCCATTATAACTGTGACCACAAAAAAGGACAGCACAACTGCTCTTAATCAAAAGATAATGCCACAAATAACAGAATTTGACAAACAAGCTCAATAAAATACAGTTACCGTTTCCATCTTTCCAGGTAGCATGCGTTGGTCTGGAAATGATTTTATGCTCCCTTGTGGCTATTGCAGTCAAAATATCTTTTTTGGCTGAGGTCAGCCATTGTTTTTGTTGTTGTTGTTTTTATATTCCCAGTGGAGAAACAATCAATTGACCCTTTCCCTAAACCCTGCCTTAAAAACATTTCACCAATCAATCAGTGTTTCGATTGTTCAACTTTCTTTCCTCCCTCATGTATTTATTTGGACAATCTCAATCTTTTTGGACTGTTGACAAATTGCTAGATATAAATGTACTAATAACCGAGGCTTTCAAAATACTACTGAGGTAATTCACATAATGGCTTCCCTCTTCATGGTGTCTTTAAGATTACCTCTAAATGCTTCCATTGGCTGAAATCACTTTTTAAGTGTGCCGTTCAGTGCCTGATTAAAATGTATTTTCATTTGCACGTCACATTCCACATTATATAACCAAAGTTGCAAAATTATCAAGAAAATAATCTTGCAGTTAGCTTGTGGTTAGCAATAGCTAACATACTTTACATTTAATAAACTAACCGATTATCATGATTTGATAACATAGCAAGGTAACAGTTAACACGCTAACCTACCATACCCAAGCTATTCAGTTAGCATGTAAATCCAACATACTGTACCTTATGATTAGCAGGCTAATTGATTAGTAGGCCTATGCTAAACTAGCTTACTTTAAAATGTTGGATGCATATTCCAAATTGCTCTTTGACACTTTAACTATCAATGTTATTTGCGTTCCTATATGCACTTCACCTGCTCTCACCATAAACCGAGAACCATAAACATTGCTTTCAATGCCAATATGCAATAATACCAGCTAAGTGCATGTGAAACATCAAAAGCTCTTAGTGAAAGTCGATAGATGTCCACAGACACGTTCGTGGTTTCTCTCCGGTTCATGACACATAGTCAGGATAGGGAAATGAATATGGTCTATGGCTGTCCATTTTCAGACATGTTATCATAAAGCAACCAGATGTACACAAACACACTAACTCACACACAAACCATCAGGAGAAAATTACTGCACCAAACCTGCACTGCTTGAAAAGGCAAACCACCCACATGGCACTGCAAGACACAATACAACATCACTATCATTCATCACATAGCTTCGCTTCTCCGTGACCCCAGAATATGCCACATTTCCCCCACTTTCCACCTAATGCATTTACGTAATCAATGACCATGAATAGAACACACATCAGAATAAAAATAGGAACATTTTATTGATCAGAGGTTGTTCCATAGCCAGAAGAACAGAGCCATATGAAGAATAGACATCTCAGTTATGTCATTAATAACAAATTAAAATATACTTAAAGTATCAACTTTGTCTTAGATTTTTTTAAATTCTTAGTAGAAATAAAACATATTTTTCTCCAATAAAACATCTTGTTTATTACTGTATAAGTTTTTAACATTGATAACACCAGTGTCAAAGGGTCAAGCAATGTTTCTTAAAGGGGTCATCTGATGCGAAATTCATTTTTACATGTTGTTTGAACATAAATGTGTGTTGGCAGTGTATGTACACATCCACCCTATAATGATAAAAATTCACTTTTTTTTTCTTTTCTTTTCCACTTTTTTTTTTTTTTTTTAAATCCCCCAAATTAATAACCCCTTTCATTAGCATTTAAATGGACATGTAAAAAACAGAGCTGATTTTGTCAAGGTAAAAAGGGTGTTGTTTTACACTGCCATTGAGAAATTTTAACCAAAGTATGTTATAGACTTTTCATTAAGACCCTAAAGAATCATATCAACTTGTGGAAAATAGGCATCCAATGACCCCTTTAATTATTTGCATTATTAATTACTTATTTTTACTTGCTTTTTGCCCAGTTGTTAGACCCTGGACTAAAGCTTAACCTCAGGAAAGAAAATTATTTAATAAACAAATAAATAACTGTAAATAGTGCGCTATTTATGAAGGCTATATCTTCAACACCAAGCATTTCTGCAGACTCTGTTGATCTTATCCTGGAATGTTATTGATGATATTGCTCCTGAAAAAGTCAGCAAGAAGAATGGCAGACAAAAATCATCTTGGAGAAAATCAACAGCAGTTCAGAGTATGAAAAGACAATGCAGAAAAGCTGAGTGGGTGTGGCAGAAGACGAAACTTGAAATTCACTATAGCATCTATAAAGACAGCCTTCATGCTTTCAATGTGGAACTAGCCACAGCTAGACAGACCGGTAACACTTTAGAATACTGTTCCATCGTTAATGAATAACTACACAGGAACAAATGGCTAATTAACATTGTAGCAACTTGTAACGGGGCTGACGAGACATGAGACGTGCGGATCCAAATGCAAGCTTTTATTAACAGGCATGCTCATAAATACAGGCAGGGTCGAGCAATGGCAAACAGGTATGGCAGGGACAAGACAAAGAGTAATCCTAGGGCAAGCGAAGGTCAACGATCGGCAAACAGTATCCAGTGGGCAAGGCAGAGAGATAATCCAGGGAACAGGGGCTAGAATCCAATAGGGGGCAAACAGTGTCCAGACGGCAAGGCAAGGGTTAATCCAGGGACCACGGGTAGAACAAACACGGGGAAAACACAATCCAAAACTAACAGGGGCTCTGTTGAGTTGCTACGGCTAGGGGAGCGGTAAACGCATACAATACTCGGCGACGAGGGAGAGAAAGTCCATGGCTTAAGTAGGGAGTGTGATCAGTGTGTGCGTGGGATCAGGTGTGCGTGTGATTAGTGCAATCAGCTGTGTGTGCAATCAGTGCAATGAATGATGGGAAATGGAGTCCAGTGTTATGTATTGTGTGGGTCAATGTGGTGAACGAGTGACCTTTGGTGGTGAATGAACGGAAGTGCACAGACTGGATTCGTGACAGAGCCCCCCCCCCCCAAAGAGCGGCTTCCAGACGCTCCACACTGTCTATAATCCAGGAGGGAGGTGGAGCGGAGGCGGAACAGGGGGAGGGATGGAGGGCCAGGTCCATGTGGAAGCGGAGTGGTCTGGGATCGAGGTAGAGCCGGCACAGCAAGAAACCTGGGCGGAGCCGGCGGGACTGGAGTCCACCAGGATGGAGCAGACGAGACCGGAACCCACCAGGGCGAAGCAGACGGGACTTGAGCCCACCAGGGCGGAGCAGACGGGACTTGAGCCCACCAGGGCGGAGCAGACGGGACTGAAGATTTCCACGGCGGTGCAGAAGACCACCAGAGCCAGACAGCACACCACCACGGCGGCGCAGATAGAGCAGGAGCCCACCAGGGCGGCTCAGAAGACCACCACAGTGGAGCAGACGGACCCGAAGACCACCAGACGGATCAGGAACCCACAGCAGAGCCTGGGACCTGGGTAGAATGGAGACACAAGGAGGAGACAGAACATGCACAGACACAAGGACTGAGGCAGGGAACACAGAAAGTTCATAGTTAGTTTCCATAGCAGTGACAGGACAGAACGAGAGTTCATTGACGGCCTCCATAGCCGTGACAGGACAGAACGAGAGTTCATTGATGGCCTCTATAGCCGTGACAGGACAGAACGAGAGTTCATTGACGGCCTCCATAGCCGTGACAGGACAGAACGAGGAATCAAGGATGGCCTCCGTGGCCGTGGCAGAGCAAGACGAGAGTTGGTGAGTGGATACCACTGACACCTCCGGAGGTTCTGCAGCGGTTGCCACCACCTCTGGAAGTTCTACAGCGGTAACAGTCTCCTCGACAGCAACTCGACAGACCGAGAGAACATTGCAGGGCGCCACCACCATACAAGGGGCTGAGGCGAGCCCCGCCGCTTCTGGAGGTTCTGCAACGTGTGCCGCCACCTCGGGCAGTTCTGCGGTGGTGTACGCAGCCCAAACGCAACATAAAGCGATTCCCATCAGGGGAAGCGCTTCGGACAGGGGAATATGCAAAAGAACAGGAGGGTTAGAGTGAGTGGGTTTGGGGATACCAGCTGCGCGTGCCGACACCAGCGGTACATCCCTCAAACTAGACATCAAACCGGTATAATGGAAGACTGACCTTGATGATCTGGGTGTGTCAGCCGTGACGGGCTGCGACTCTGGACGGTCAGCGGAGACGTGCTGCGGTGACTCTGGACGGTCAGAGGAGACGTGACCCGACTCTGGACGGTCAGCGGAGACGTGCTGCGGTGACTCTGGACGGTCAGCGGAGACGTGCTGCGGTGACTCTGGACGGGCAGCTGTGACGTGCTGCGGTGACTCTGGTCGGGCAGCTGTGACGTGACTTGACTTTTTAAGATCAACTATGGCTTGACTTGACTCTCTGACATCAACTGAGACTTGACTTAGTTCTTTACTGACAGCAATGACATGACGGGGTGTTGTTGTGGCCGCCATTTTGTGAACGGACTCCGGTGTCGCTACCATTTTAGTCACAGACACGGTGTTGCGTTCCTCTTCCGCAACACCCACAGTAAACGAAGAGCCAGCACACAGCAAAGCATAGTCTATAAAATCCTTTAAACTGACATTAAACTTTCCTTCAGGTAACCAAGACTTTACGGGCTCATTCAGTCCAAAACGAAAAATGTCCTTTAATACCACCTCATCAAAAGGTACCTTATCCGAGATCACACAAAATTGAATGACGTACTCCTCAATGGAAAGACTCCCCTGTCGTAGATCGAGCAGCTGGTTGAAAGGATCCATACCTGACCAGGGTCCATTGGTGGAAAAGCTGCTGGATCCTCGTGTGGCCGAGTATTCTGTAACGGGGCTGACGAGACGTGAGACGTGAGACGTGCGGATCCAAATGCAAGCTTTTATTAACAGGCATGGTCATAAATACAGGCAGGGTCGAGCAATGGCAAACAGGTATGGCAGGGACAAGACAAAGAGTAATCCTAGGGCAAGCGAAGGTCAATGATCGGCAAACAGTATCCAGTGGGCAAGGCAGAGAGATAATCCAGGGAAGACGGGCTAGAATGCAATAGGGGGCAAACAGTGTCCAGACGGCAAGGCAAGGGTTAATCCAGGGAACACGGGTAGAACAAACACGGGGAAAACACAATCCAAAACTAACAGGTGCTCTGTAGAGTTGCTACGGCTAGTGAGTCAATGTGGTGAGCGAGTGACCTATGGTGGTGAATGAACGGAAGTGCACAGACTGGATTCGTGACACAACTACTATTAACTAACAAGAAACTCTGATTAACGATTTATTAAGTAATAGCGCTAAGTTGAAACTGGTAGTTCACTATTAGCTAACCAATAACTACTATTTTTTTCATATATCCTGAGAACTCCTAAGAACTACTTTATACAGGTTCATAATTAATGTGAATTATGCATAATGAATAATTAATTCTAAAATGAAAATCATGCTAACCCACTAGTAATGACTCAAGTATTACCAAATTCTTCTAAATGAACTACTAATTACTTGGATCAGTATTCTAAAGTGAAAATCATCATAACTTCCTAATATTGACTGATATCATTGTAAGCTTTGTAATCATTGTAAGCTTATGTAAGGATAGTAATGACTCAAGTGTTACTACATCCTTCTGAAGAAATTACTAATTAATTGGATCAGTATTCTAAAGTGAAGATAACAGTAACCCACTAGTAATGATTTAAGTGTTACTAAATCTAGCAAAATGAATTACTAACCAGGACCTTACAAAAACCTCAAAAGTTTACAATGACTTCAGTAATTACTAGGGAGTTATCACGATCTTCACTTTAGAATATTGATCCAAATAATTAGTAATTCCTTCTGAAGAATTTGGTAATACTTGAGTCATTACTAGTGGGTTACCATGACCTTTACTTTAGAATGAATTATACATTATGTATTATTCATATTAATTAACAACCTGTATACAGTAGTTCTTAGTAGTTCTTGGGGAGGTATGAAAAAAATATTAGTTACTGATTAGCTAATAGTGAACTACCACATTCGACTAAGCACTATTACTTACTAATTCATTAATCAGAGTTGCTTGTTAGTTACTAGTAGTTACTAGAGTGCTAATGTTGCATTACTCATGTGTTCTTGTGTAGTTATTCATTAAGGATGGAACAGTATTCTAAAGTGTTACTGACAGACCTTCTTCTCAAACCTCATAAACAGTAACTTAAACAACACTCACACTCTTTTTTCTACTGTTGAGAGACTAACAAACCCCCCATGTTAGATTCCCAGTGAAATGCTCTCCGACAGCAAATGCAATGAGTTTGCTTCCTTCTTTTCTGAGAAGATCAATAATATCAGAAAGGAGATTGGCACATCCTCAAGTTATGCAGAGGTCACACAGAATCGACCGCAATTTCAAAAAGAAGTGACTATGTTTTTGAAGTAATTCATAGCAAAATTTTGGAATAAATAGTACAGCACCTTAAATCGTCAATCTGCTATCTTGACACACTTCCCACATCTTTTTTCAAAAGTGTGCTTAACTGTTTAGAAGCAGATCTCTTAGAAGTGGTGAATGCCTCACTTCTTACTGGGACTTTTCCAAACTCCCTGAAAACTGCAGTTGTTAAGCCCCTTCTGAAAAAGCGCAATCTTGATAACACAATGTTGAGCAACTATAGACCAATATCAAATCTTCCTTTCATAGGTAAGATTATTGAAAAGGTAGTTTTTAATCAGCTGAACAACTACTTAAACTCAAATGGATACCTGGACAATTTTCAATCTGGTTTCCGAGCGCATCACAGTAGAGAGTCAGCGCTTATTAAGATAATAAATGATATTCGCTTCAGTTCTGATTCTGGCAAAATATCAGTGCTGGTAATACTAGATCTTAGTGCTGTGTTTGACACTGTTGATCATAACATACTTCTAGAGAGACTGGAAAACTGGGTCGAGCTTTCTGGGATGGTACTCAAATGGTTCAGGTCATACTTAGAAAGGAGAGGTTATTATGTGAGTATAGGAGAGCATAAGTCTAAGTGGACGTCCATAAACATGCGGAGTCCCACAAGGCTCAATTCTTCCACCACTCTTGTTTAGCCTGTATATGCTCCCACTACGTCAAATAATGAGAAAGAACCAAATTGCCTATCACAGCTATGCTGATGATACCCAGATTTACCTAGCCTTATCTCCAAATGACTACAGCCCCATTGACTCCCTCTGCCAATGCATTGATTAAATAAACTGTTGGATGTGCCAGAACTTTCTTCAGTTAAACAAGGAGAAAACTGAAGTCATTGCATTTGGAAACAAAGATGAAGTTCTCAAGGTGAATGCATACCTTGACTCTAGGGGTCAAACAACTAAAAATCAAGTCAAAAATCTTGGGGTGATTCTGGAGACAGACCTTAGTTTTAGTAGTCATGTCAAATCAGTAACTAAATCAGCATACTATCATCTCAAAAACATTGCAAGAATTAGATGTTTTGTGTCCAGTCAAGACTTGGAGAAACTTGTTCATGCCTTTATCACCAGCAGGGTGGATTATTGTAATGGTCTCCTCACCGGCCTTCCCAAGAAGACCATTAGACAGCTGCAGCTCATCCAGAACGCTGCTGCCAGGATTCTGACTAGAACCAGAAAATCTGAGCATATCACACCAGTCCTCAGGTCCTTACACTGGCTTCTAGTTACATTTAGGATGGATTTTAAAGTACTTTTGCTCGTTTACAAATCACTCAATGGCCTAGGACCTAAATACATTGCAGATATGCTCACTGAATATAAACCTAACAGACCACTCAGATCATTAGGATCGAGTCAGTTAGAAATATCAAGGGTTCACACAAAACAACGGGAGTCCGCTTTTAGCTATTATGCCGCCCGCAGTTGGAACCAGCTTCCAAATGAGATCAGATGTGTTAAAACATTAGCCACATTTAAATCCAGACTCAAAACTCATCTGTTTAGCTGTGCATTTGTCAAATGAGCACTGTGCTACGTCCGAACTGATTGCACTATGTATAATCATTTTCTATTCTTAACTGTTTTAAATTCTTTTTAAATCAATTTTTATATCTTGTTTTTATTATTTATTTATTTTTTTAATTCCTTGGTTTTATTGTTGTAACTTTTTTTTTTTATGACTTTCACTTCCTTTTATGTAAAGCACTTTGAATTACCACTGTGTATGAAATGTGCTATATAAATAAACTTTCCTTGCCTTGCCTAAATGCCATGTTACCAACAATATGACAACAAAGCATTTTCAGACACTTCTTTTTAAATGCGCAAAACAATATAAATATAAACCATTTTATATTTTTCAGAAACTTGACTATTTTAAATATTTTTGAGTGAAAAGTCAAGACAGAGGTTTATCACCATATTTTGACAATGACCCAGATACAAATGAGACAACTGATGGCATGTAATAAGAACCTATTCTAATTTGCTCAGATATTTTGGTCTTAGATGAATTTCATGAGAAATATTTGTTCATAATATTGAATTCTCAGACAATCTTGGCAAATGTGCACAGTGTAAGATATCGTTGGGATCTCTTCAACTCCTAAGGAGATACGTTTTACTGCTGTTTTTATCTCAAGAATCTGAGATACAGAAAATTTAATAACAGTCTCCATTTGCTTTCCATTTAATCCGTTTACTGTCTAGGAGAAACAATAAAGAGATTTTGTTTGCACTTTTACTTCATATGAAATGGTAAAACATGAGGACCTTGAGAACGGGAAGTTTGACAGATGTAAGGAATGTCTGGATCGTCATAATTTTAATCTGGGAATAAAACTGCTTGAGCACTACTCCCATCTGGTGAAATGGCGTGAAGAGAAAGCTCCAATAGACATGTAAAAAAATAAGTCTGGAGGCATCTCACTCTGACGGTCTGCCCGGGGGACACAGAGCCCCACATCACAGCCCATGGTGCTGACAGCACTGAGGAACACAGACCTGTGAGTGGCACTCTATCACTGGGGAGCACACAGCAGTGTTCTTCACACACACAGCCCAAATACAGGTGGAAAAACTATTGGTGAAAAGACTTTTTGCTTTGACAGCTTATACGGAATAGGAGCTCCGTTCCTCCAAGGACATTTCTCAGCAATGTTTTGTTTGTATGTAAGGCCAACAGAGAGAGAGAAAGAAAGAGAGAAAGAAAGAAAGAAAGAAAGAGAGAAAGAGAGAAAGAAAGAAAGAAAGAAAGAAAGAAAGAAAGAAAGAAAGAAAGAAAGAAAGAAAGAAAAACAAGACCTCAGAGAGGCAATTTCAACTTCTGTGTCTACTGAGATTGTGTTAGTTCATGCAGTAGTTGAAACCAGCATGTTGCTTTCTAATTTTAAATGCAGACACTCTGGTGCTTCCAAAACTAGTATTATCTTATCAAGGACAAATCCAGCTGATAATCAAAAAAATAAACAATGGGAGCAGTAACTATAGAAATCATCACTTTAGATATAAATTATTAGTTGAACATCAGTTTTAGTTATATCAGCTCATTTCTCAGTTTCTTTATCCAGAACACCTACTTTTCAAGTAAATTTGTTTAATATAATAATTAGAATATTCAATAGGATCCAGGAAAGATAAAACTAAAATGAAAATTGTTCTAGCATACTTCACATTTGTCAGTATAAGAAAAAATAAATATTACAATGTTTGACTTCATAAGAAGTAACAGCAATCTAACACTGATAGTAAACTCAAATTGTTGGCAAAGATAAAAAAGAGCTGTAAACCTAATTTAATTACCAAACAATAACTATTTGAGTGCCCCGTATGGCTCAACATAATTTAATATTCATGTGCAAATTTATGGCCACGCCCTCAAACACAATGTTTTATTATATCATAATACTAATAACATTTGAAATTTATCAAAATGTGATTATTTACCTATAGGGCTCAGACATTTTGGATAAATTGAGGTGACCATATGTCCCCTTTTACCAGACATATAGGTAAATGATACACATCAATAGTCAAAAACCCAGACATTTCAGGTAATTTAGAAAGAGAGGACATATGGTCACCCTAGGATAAACTGATCTATTTGAACTCAACCAAAGCATGTGTGGCCCAGTAAACAAAGTTTCTATTGCTCTGATGCATTTCCTGTGTGACTCACGGCATCATCACATTCACCAGACTGTGGATCCTCCGTTCAAAGCACGGTTGAGAAGGTGAATGAAGGGACAGTTATTAAAACAGCTCAGCTCTCCAGTGCCTCGCTGTGTCCTTCTCCTCCATTTTCCCTCCTTAGCCTAAACCAAGTCAATTAAAATCAGACTTGTCAGATCAAACAGACTTCCATTTACTTTTGCACACATAACAACCCCCCGAAGAATGCAGGAAGGCTGAAGAGCACTGCCTTTTATTCACGACTAGAGACGGATCAGGAGAAGAAAGCTGACATTCGAGGACAGGCGAGCACTCTGCCCGGAGATCCCATGATGCATTCGCTGCTCGATACGTCCCTCACAGCTGCTCCAGTTCAATTAGGAAAGTGGTCTGTGAGGCTGTTTGATCTGCTTGAGGAGCCAGAGAATAAGCTACGATCTCCACATGAATGCAGGATGATTCTCACACACAGACACACACCCACCCACACAAAGGGGGTCCTTCTCAAAGTCTGTTTGCATACTATTCATGATTTCAAATGGACTATTATTTTTTGTGGCTAGATGATATGCTTATTAAGTAATCACAGGCAAAAGTGTGACACTGCCTTATAAAAGTTCAATAAATAAAAAGTTAATATTGAGTCACTTAAATTTTAGACACAGTGCTGCCAGTTACTTTGTGCATCTCACTCTGCCAACTAAAATAGTCTGAATCCACTGCAGAACTAAAGTTGAATGTCCACTATAGTGGCCACTAACTAGAACACCTCCACTTTGTGCTATGTCTATAGCCAGTGTGTTTAATCTCTGTTTATTTCAGCGCACAGCCAATATAATCATCATATACACGATTACATGATTACAGTTGGAAACATGCAGGCTTTGCTTCTGAATGCCCAAAGTAATGATATGCTGTTTTTATTTTATAAACTTTTGTACAGTACAATCACAATGAAAACATCCAAACTGCAATTTATCCAAACTACACACACACACACACACACATATATATATATATATATATATATATATATATATACACTGAACAAAATTATAAACACAACACTTTTGTTTTTGCCCCCATTTTTCATGAGCTGAACTCAAAGATCTAAGACTTTTTCTATGTACACAAAGGCCTATTTCTCTAAAATATTGTTCAGAAATCTGTCTAAATCTGTATTAGTGAGCACTTCTCCTTTGCCGAGATACTCCATCCACCTCACAGGTGTGGCATATCAAGATGCTGATTAGACAGCATGATTATTGCACAGGTGTGCTTTAGGCTGGCCACAATAAAAGGCCACTCTAAAATGTACAGTTTTATCACACAGCACAATGCTACAGATGTCGCAAGTTTTGAGGGAACATGCAATTGGCATGACTGCAGGAATGTCCACCAGAGCTGTTGCCCGTGAATTGAATGTTCATATTTCTGCACAAACTGTCAGAAACCGTCTCAGGGAAGCTCATCTGCATGCTCGTTGTCCTCATCGGGGTCTCGACTTGACTGCAGTTCGTTGTCGTAACCGAATTCAGTGGGCATATACGACAGCGTATTTCAGTTCCTGCCAATATCCAGCAACTTCGCACAGGAGTGGACCAACATTCCACATGCCACAGTCAACAACCTGATCAACTCTATACGAAGGAGATGTGTTGCACTGCGTGAGGCAAATGGTGGTCACACCAGATACTGACCACCCCCAATACAGTAAACATTTAGAGTGGCCTTTTATTGTGGCCAGCCTAAAGCCGGGCTCACACTGTGCGATTTTTTAAAAGTCCTTTAGGATTGTACTTGTCAGACTCTACGAATGATCATGATGATCTTGTCACACTATGGGATCTCAGTTGTCATTAATGTCAGACTGAACGACAGTCGAGACGAGTAAAAAAAACGGGTGTGCGCAAGAAAACCTTTACATTATCAACCCATACACGTCCAGTGACTGCGAACTGCATTGCACGTGGGACCGAAATGTTGGCTATCCGGTGTATTTAAGAAGAATAGTGTATGCAGCTCTACACACCCACATGAAAACAGCGGCGCAACCAGTGTTTATATAGAAAAGGCAACACATCAGATGAATTCGTGAGAGGAGGACGGGAGCGCCAGAGTTTATGGCTAATAGAATAATTCTCTAGCATTAATTCTGCTCATAGCTTGTCTTGAAAAACAGAGACAGTTTGATATTCATCGGGGTAGTCGCACTGCAGGACTGTGCGCCAAATCGGAGGTGAAATTTGATCGCAATAGCCATTAATCGGCTGTCGGGGAACATGTCAAACAAGCGATCAAAGACCACAGATTTTAGCCTATGATTATAGGAATCTTTTAGGATTTTCTAAATTTGTCTCAGACGACCAAATTGTGGCCAAAATCGCACAGTGTGAGCCAGGCTTTAGGCACACCTGTGCAATAATCATGCTGTCTAATCAGCATCTTGATATGCCACACCTGTGAGGTGGATGGAGTATCTCAGCAAAGGAGAAGTGCTCACTAACACAGATTTAGACAGATTTGTGAACAATATTTGAGAGACCTTTTGTGTACATAGAAAAAGTCTTAGATCTTTGAGTTCAGCTCATGAAAAATGGGGGCAAAAACAAAAGTGTTGTGTTTATAATTTTGTTCAGTGTATGTATAACAAGTGCAAAATGTCCAATATGTAAAAAAATATGCGTATGCACTAAATCTAGCATAAACTCCAGCTCAAGGTAGCTCAAGGTAGACATTACCTGAACCTCACATGCAGCAATTGGCTGCCGCCTGCGCTTTTTGCCTGATGTTTACATGAAGTCGAGCATTTCCCAAACTTTTTAACTCTCATTCTGCTGTCAATCCCAAAATCCACTGCGCCGTGCCAGCAAGAAGCTCAACTCCCCTAATGAATTTAAATGAAATGAAAATGCTCACTCGGTCCTAAGCCAGGAAGCTCAATATGGCCTTAAACATGAATACTGTTCTGAACAGCTCAAGATGTCCAAGAAACTAATGATTCAATTAATTATTCAACAACAACAACTTTCAATCTGATACATAAAAAGATAAGGCAAGGTCTTTTTTTATGAGACTGCTGACACTACAATGAAAGACAGTGTCAACGCAGGACATCAGACAGCACTGAGATTAGACATACTTCAGTGAATGTCTAGCATACCTCTATAGTTAATGGAATTGTGCTACAATGCAATTCAATAATGCTAAAACACACTCAGTTTTCAGTAGAATGAAAACAATGAAACGGCTGTGTACAAATATGGCACTGCAAACTGCTGACAAAGGTCTTTGGTCTAACTCCCAGTTTCTACAACATGTACTAAGGCAATACATTTTGGGGGTGGGGGGTTAGATTTGTAATATTTCTAGATAGATTTTCCCTCTGCCAAAAAAAAGTTTAAAAGGGAGTTAACTTTTCTGCTACCATTGCTTTTTTTGGGAGTCTGACATTAACTTTTCAGTTACAGGGGATATTTGCCCCATGGATGTGATTTTCAGGGGCATTTTTATATTTATGAGGGCATATTCCTTTCTAACCATATAAAAAATGTGTCATCCTTGTGTCAAATACTTCAATTTAATAATTTCATTAATTTAAATTATTGTTAATTATTAACTCTTATCTCTTTAACTTAAACCTTATGCAATAACACTATGATCTGCACTGATGAGCGTATTTAAAATGTTACGAAAGAGATCATTCACCCTCATGTTGTTCCAAACTTATGTGAATTTCAAGATATTTTTGAAGAATGTTGGTAACCAAAAGTTGCTGGTCCCCATTGACTGCTAGTAATTTTTTCCATACTGTGGAAGTCAATGACAACTATCAAAAGTTTGGTTACCAACCTTGCTCAAAATATCTTCTTTTGTGTTCAGCAGAAGAAAGAAACTCATGCAAGTTTGGAACAACTTGAGAGTGAGTAAATGATGACCATTTTCATTTTTGGGTGAAGTATTCCTTGAATAAAAAAACAAACAAACAGAGGAATTCATTACCAGCACGCCACAATTTCAGGGGCATTTTTGTCATTTTTAGAGGCATTTTTGATTCATTTCTGATCCTGCTTTGCACGCACTAGACTCATCTGATATTGTTCTCTAATTTCAAGAGCAGCATGCAAAGAGGAACATTCTCTATGAATCCAGATCTCGTGTTACAGATGCTTTTAATTTGTTTAACAGAGCTCTGATGTAAAATCTCATTAGAAATTTTATAACTTTAATATTTGAAGTTCTTCTAATGCTGTCACAACATTTATTACACAATACCCTAATTTGCATCGTAAGTGATAAAAGTGTGCATAATGTCTCCCATTATACTGACGTGACAGGGGAATTCAAGTTCCTTTCAGCACCTCCTTTATTACGAGACTCGAGCAGCCATGATGATTATAAAAGACGATGCTGACCTGTACAATTAACTCTAAATCACATGAAGGAACTCACAGAGGAAGATATGGCTTTGACAATGACTGAATTTACTTGAAAAATAATGCCTCACAGAAAGACTTTGAATAAGCGAGTGATGTCTTCATGTGTTGGGACTGTGAGAGTTTGCTGAGATGTTCCTATGTCTCATCTGACCTTGTCACCCAGGACAAGAGAGCCTTGACGTAATGGCACATACAAGACGCCTCATTTTTGGAGAAATAATCACCAGTGCTTCAGCAGAGATCAGGTCAAACGTCTGCCGCTCTCCTCACTTTTTACTTAGCTTAGCATTTTGTCAGTGTGTCAACAAGCCGCAACTTTAAACATGACAGAAGGTCGACATTTACAAGGCACCCCAATGACCCCGAGAAGACAGGTCACACTGGCGTCACTCACTAAACCAATGATTCTCTAATGGGCCCATCAGAACGGATGCAAGAAGGTCACGCAGACCTTGTAATGGGATAGAGAATGAACATAATCTGATGAACTGCCATATCCCATAACTGCCATCCAGCCCAAACGAGAGCAGCGCTGAGCTCAGAAAGGTGTCAGAGGGGAGCAGATTCTGACATTAAACAGTAAGAGCATTATCATCTTCACCCTGACAGAGCCAAAGACTAGTTTAAGATGATACGTGTGAGAGGGTTTAATGTCACACGTTGGGAGAGCTTAACAATACCACCAGCTGTCAGACAGGATGTGCAAAAAGCCTGTGAGGGCAGTCAGATGTCCTACATCAGAATCTAGAGGATGTTTCTCATTTGACCTCCTGAAAGGTAGGTCTAGTAAGGGGGGGGGCGTTTCATGCACTTCACAAGAAGAAGGATTAGCCCGCCATGCAGCAGCAGGGGACAGAATTAACTACGGTGAAAAAGAAATTCACTGTTCTGCTATCACACTGGCTATATTATTGAATCAGCAATAGGTCATTCCACAAAATTGGACCATGAAGTTGAATTAACATAGTCAACAGGATGCAAAGGTGTAATTTAAATTTGAGGAAGTAATGAATTTTAAAGGAATTTTAAGCCAACAGAACACTGAATTTCCCAGAATGCCATTATTTAATACATTCATAAAGTCAGATTTTTAATTAATTCATTAAATTTAAAAAAACAACAACAGTAAAGACATTTACATTGTCACAAAAGATTTATATGTCAAAAACAAATGGTGTTCTTTTGATCTTTCCATTCATCAAAAATAGTATAACAGTTTCCACAAAAATATTAAGCACAACTGCTTTCAACATTGATAATAATAATAATACAAGTTTCTCAAGCACCAAATCAACAAATTAAAATGATTCTGAAGGATCATGTGACACTAAATCATGTGACTTAAGTAACGGCTTGATATCACAGAAAAAAAAAAAACATGATATCAAAAAAAAAAAACATTTTAGAGTATATTAAAATAAAATGTAAATTTATAAAAAAAATTACATTAATTAATTGCCTTTACTCTCTCAAACATATTATATATGTGAGACTTGAAGTTGTGTCTCCAAGTTATGCCCCCAACCTTATTATCATCATATCTGAATTCATGAATTATTCCATAACTAATACAATTCTCCAAAGAGTGAACTATTTAAGGACCAGTTCAAGTTTCCTGCCATCTTTCTCACTTTATGTTATGTTGGTCAGTAGAGGGCAGCTTTAAAAAGTCAACCCAATCATCGTTATTTTGTACAGGAAACAAAGAATACACCTTGTGAGTTTATTGCCTCAACTGTAAAATATTTAATGTTTAAAATGATTATAAAGTTGTTAGAAAGAAGCAGTTTTGGTTACCATTGACTTCTACAGTATGGACAAAAAATTTATTAAAAATAACTTCTTCTACATTCCACAGAAGAAAGAAAGTCATATAGGAACAAAATAAGGTTGAGTAAATGTTGCCAGAATTTTCAACCCTCTCAAGAAAAGCACACACTCATATTTTCAGCAGCCTGCACACTACAAAGCAAATCAACTGATCGATAATTGCAATAAACAGAAATACACAGCCTCTCATAAGCGGTTTCTACTGCAGGCCATAAATACTGTGCTTAATGAGGGAGCATTTATAGCGCTATTCTGGACACCGCATAGCACTACCTGACACAAGCTGAGGCCAATAAACACAGCCAGTGCCACATCAACACACTAATCAGCTAAACCAGCCGCATGGCATTCACTTCACGATGACCAGACTCCGGGTTAAATATACAACGAGCGCTGCTGAATGAGTGACTGTAATTGCAGCGTAACCTGGTCTTGTCGTACTCGCTGCTAAGGGAATTTTAACTGTGTTTCGTCCCAGATGCTCATGAGGTCATTTAGGAAACCGTTTTCACCGACAACAAGGGTTGCGGTGTCAGGGGATTCATTTGATGTCGTGTCAGACTCTGTGTGCGAATTCTTTGATCTCAGGGCAGAATCTCTAAGCTACAACTGGCCATGTGATTATCCACGAACAACCTGTTACTTGCAGTTTCTGACCTAATCCTATCTTCTCCTCACAGTCCTTTTATCTGTCTCCCATCTCCCATCTCTGCTCCATCCAGCAGCGCTTTCATTCCACACCACCTCCCAATCTTACTGTCTTACTTAGGCCACAGTCCATTGAAAAGCCATCTGAAGCCATAATCAATTCCAGCTGAATCAATAACACTTGGCTAGGAGGAGCAGGAGGTGACAGAGTGCTCATTGAGCTGTCAATCAAATACTTACTCCAATCTTAGAGTTCACAGCGTTCCTAGCCGTGGGCAGGGTGAACGCCGAAGCTGCAGAGGTCCCTAGCGCAATGTTTGAAATTCCAGACGAGTAACGAAAACACTTCACTCCACGCCATCAAATGCAGAGTAATCGAAAACGGTTCTGTCGGAGTGTAATCTTTATTACTGCCTGTATGTTTATCAACTTGGGATTGAAGCGATTTGATGGAGAGGACTGTGATTTATAACTTAGAAGAGTGTTTTTGTGAAACACATCTGCTGCCAGTAAGATAATTGCTTAGTGATTTTAAGGTTACTAGGTAGTGCAAAGCTTCTGGTACTCTGGTAAACAGGGAAGAACAAAAAGAGTGCCAACAATGCATTTGTTCACCTGACGTGGTACTTTTTCTTCACTAGGCAGAACAATGTGTCTGATGGGAGTTAGAGTAAGAACTTTTTCTGGGGTCCAAATGCACACACGGATGACTAATTTGTGTTGTTCTTAACAGACTGCTAGCCTAGGTCCTTTTTCCAAAAAAAGGCTGTGAAAGGACCAACCACTGAGCCAGAAAATTGTAGTTATACATCTTCTCTTGATTCAGTGAGAAGATATGAAGCATGTGGAACCATCAAATGTGTCCAGTTGTGTTCAAAATAATAGCAGTGTGTTTAAAAAAAGCAAGTAAAGCTCAAAATCCTTATAATAACTTTTACTTCAATACACACAAATGCATTGGGAACATTGCGCATTCTATTCTAAATCAAAACATGAAGAAAATTTAGCAAATTTGTTAAATTTGTTGAAAAAGGAATATTAGGTCGTACTTTACAAAGTCAAACATTTACTGTATAAACAGAAAAATGCTTGAAGATTTAGCTTTCTTGTGAATCACTGAACTAATATTTTAGTTGTATAGCCACGGTTTCTGAGAACAGCTTCACATCTGTGTTGCATGGAGTCTGGCACCTGTGAACAGGTATTCAAGCCCAAGAAGATTGCACTACATACCACAATTCCTCTGCATTTCTTGGTTTTGCCTCAGAAGCAGCATTTTTGATGTCACCCCACAAGTTTTCTATTGGTCTGGAGATTGGGCTGGCCACTCCATAACGTTACGCCTGTTGGTATGGAACCAAGATGCTGCTCACTTACTGGTGTGTTTGGGGTTGTTGTCCTGTTGAAACACCCATTTCAAGGGCATTTCCTCTTCAGCATAAGGCAACATAAGGTATTAGGTATTTTAATGTACTCAAACTGATCCATGATCCCTGGAATGCGATAAATAGGCCCAACACGTAGTATGAGAAACATCCCCATATCATGATGCTTGCACCACCATGCTTCACTGTCTTCACAGTGTACTGTGCCTTAAATTCAGTGTTTGGGGGTCATCTGACAAACTGTCTGTGGCCCCCAGACCCAAAAAGAACAATCTTGCTTCATCAGTCCACAAAATATTGCGCCATTTCTCTTTTGGCCAGTCAATGTGTTCTTTGGCAAATTGTAGCCTCTTCATTTTTTCAACAATGGGACTTTGCGGGGGCTTCTTGCCGCTAGCTTGGCTTCACATAGGTGTCTTCTAACTGTTACAGTACTCACAGGTAACTTTAGACTTTCTTTCATCACCCTGGAGCTGATCATTGACTGAGTCTTTGCCATTTTGGCTATTCTTCGATCCATTCGAATGGTAGTTTTCCGTTTTCTTCCACATCTTTCTGGTTTTGGTTGCCATTTTAAAGCATTTGATATCATTTTAGGTGAGCAGCCTATCATTTTCTGCACTTCTTTATATGTTTTCCCCTCTCTAATCAATTTTTTAATCAAAGTACCCTATTCTTTTGAACAATGTCTGGAATGACCCATTTTACTCAGATTTTCAGAGAGAAATGCGCAGTACAACATTTGCTGCCTTCATCCTTAAATAAGGGCCACTTGTTTGACACCAGTTTTTTCATTGAATGATTTACCTCTCTAATTAATCTCCACACTGCTATTATTTTGAACATGCCCTTTTCAAATAATGATTCAGTTACACAGAATCAACAGCATGCATGTCATTACTGTTGTGTCTGTTGGTTTTCTATTACTCTACCACACCTACTAGTAAAATATTTGCCATGTAGAAATATAATTTCTACCAAAATCAGTGATTGATCTGGATAGTGATGTTAGACTGCTATTATTTTGAACACAACTATATGTCTGCATTAGACATTTTTTTACAAGTAAAATAAATGCATTAATATATATGAGGGAGGGATTTATGAGAGTTTTGGAGAGGAATATTGAAAAAGGCTATGTTGGCACATGGAATTCTGTAGGCATGTTTATTATGACTGCCACAGTCTAGAATCCTTTTTTTTAGTGATGCCATATGCCATTGTGGGTTCCTTAAACAACCTTTAAGGGATTAGTTTGTAAAATAACCTTTTCTTAGTCTGAGGAAGAACGTTTTTTTACAGTGATGTCAGAAGAACCGATTTTGGTTCCCCAAAGAACCTTTCAGTGAACAGTTAATCAGTGAATCCATTAATCAGTGAAAAGAACCTTTTTCCAATATAATGAGACTTTTGTGCATTAGAAAGTTTCCATTGGCAACCATAAATGGCAATAAAACCCTTTATTTTTAGGACTGTGTACATATCCAGTATGCAAGTTAGAACTGCAGTCAAAGTTGACTTCATTTGGCTTTCTTTTCCAGTTTGCAGGCAAAAAATTAAGAAATAAATGAGAAATAATTAATATAATTAATATAATAATTAATTTAATTTGACAGCTCAAAAATGCTGTCTTTGTTGGTGTTAGATTATTTCCACCCACCATCATAGTTGAAGATTGAAGTCAATGACTGTGAGGATTTAAAAATAAATAAATAAATAAAAAAATGTCCAAATCTGCCTTTTGCATAAGAATATGCATTTTGTCTCCAAATTTACACGGCATATAACCATGTTACAAATGTTAAAACAATCTGCATTTTTTTAAATAAATGCTCTTTTGATCACCAAGTGTGTTGCATTTGACTAGAAATTTCATTAGGCAAACCACAATAACTGTATATATCTATGTATAGGGATAAAAAAGGGTGACACAGTAATAATACCAAACAATGATAGCTGCTTTTTGTTTTTCACATTATGTCCTGCCAGACCTCCCACCCGGAGCCACGAGAGAATCTGAGGACGGGACCTGGAAAGAAAACCAACACCGTGGGCTTGAAAGGACGGATTTAGTTCAGGGCTTGCCGCTCGCCTGCTGCTCAGAATGGCTTTGAAGCCTCGAGTCGGCCCTTCGTCACACTGCCCACAGCGTCACTTTCCGTGGCAGAGCTCACAGCAAACCTTTGCTAACAAGACATTGTCGCGGCATCCAAACAGACATATCTCTTTCTTGACAGGTCTGTGTAGTCCTATCACGTTCCAGAGCAGACTGCAGGACAGCCTGTGCTGCTGATCTTACAGCGGTCTGCCAACAACATCAATTGCCCACTAGGAAACAGAGGGTCACCAGTGGGCCAATTTAGGACACAGTGTTTCGGCATAAGATGGGAGAGTATTACTGCAGACGTGGAGCCTTTGGCTGTGAGGGATAGACCTTGCCTACTCACTGTCTTATCTCTCGTTTTACAGGCCTCTCTGCCATGCCTAAAGCTCATCCAATGGATATTTCCAACATTGGTTGCTTTCCAGTGATTATATCCACTCAAAGTTATGCACAGGCATTACCTTGGTTTTTCTTCTTTGATGCTTCTCACAAAGCCCCGTCCTCAATAAACACACACCCTCAAAAATTGCTCTCAACACCACAGACTGGGTCTGTTAGCTCATTTGGCAGTAGGCTTACTTAGTCAAGCTGGTCTGTAAATAACGCTGCACAACAAGCAAAGTATCTGCCAAACCTAAACTAATTTGCCCAACTGCATTTACATTGCTAATTAAAAAGACTTCTGGATGTGTTGGGCTACTGCCTTTTGTCTTTCTGTGCCGAGAAAACTATGGCCAAGACCATCATGAAACGACATTTACAACCAATTTAACTTTATGAACTTGACATTCTTTTGAGAGTTAGATTATGTGAAATGGCAAAAAAATGTAAACTGAGATTTGGTTGAATCAAAATCAAAGCAATCAGCTAGGTTCATGAATATTAATTAAGTGACACAACTTTTGCCCATAGTCCTAACTTAGAGAAAACAGGGCACTCACTGTGGCAAAAAGATCATGAAATGGCATTTACAAACAATTTAACTTTTTAATTAAAAACCTGACATACTTCTGAGATAATTCATATGTGGCTACTAATAATATGATGTGGGATTTGATTGGATTACAATCAAAGCAATAAGTTTGGTTCTTGAATTTTAATTATGTAACATAACATTCACCCATAGCCCTGATTGGGGAAAAACGGGATTTCTGCCATGGTAAAAGCAATGTAAACGAAAGGTGGGATTTGATTGGATTACAATGAAAGCAAACAGCTTGGTTCATAAATATTAATTACACAACTTTTGCCCATAGTCCTAACTTGGGAAGAATAGGGGACTTATCGTAGAAAAAACATCATGAAATGGCATTTACAACCAATTTAAGAGCTTGGCATATTTCTGAGTTAAATCATATGTGGCGACTAATAATATAAGGTGGGATTTGATTGGATTATAATCAAAGCAATAAGCTTGATTCTTGAATATCAATAAGGTGACGTAACATTCACCTGTAGCCCTGATTGGGGGAAAACAGGATTTCCACTATGGCAAAAACAACGTGAAATGACATTTACAACCAACCAACTATAAAAACTTAACACAATTCTGCGATAAATGATATGTGGTGGCAAAAAATGTAAAGTGGGATTTGATTGGATTGCAATCAAAGCAATCAGCTTGGTTCAAGAATATTAATTAGGTGACAAAACATTCCCCCAGTAGGGTCCTATAGGAGAATGTGGCACTAGCCATGGCAAAAACGTCATGAAATGCCATTTTTACATTATGAACTTGACATACTTCCAAATTGAATAATATGCAGTGGCAAATTATGTAAGGCACTAAACCTTAAGTAACAAACAGGACTCCACAGTCTTGTGGTTTTCATGTTTATGCAATTCTTTACGTTGGCAGTGGCGCAAAAATGGGGTATGCAGCATATGCATAGGGGTGCCGCACATAGGGGTGCGCCATTTTGCCGAAATCATTATGTGAAAATCTTATTTAATAAAACGTCATAAATAATCAAAAGCTTAGTTGTTAGAGATAATGTAATGAAACATTTTTTTTAATTTTAATTAATTTTTTTAATTAGTTCAAAAATGTATTTATTATAAACTTATGAGCATACATCGACAGTTAAGTCATGAAATTACCAAAATTGCGATTAAAGCTGCAAAACTGTGCATGCATGTATACATGCATCACATTTAAGAAAGTCTCTCAAATGCATGTACTGAAATATTCTGCAATTCGAGATCACAATAGGGCGCAAGATGATAGCCTATGTAATTTTTTATTTGTAACTTAATGCACAGGTAGGCTAAATGTGAGCACAGTGCAGTTGTACTTTGTAATTTGTAAAGTACTATAATGAAATGATATTTAAATGCATAAAATAAACATTTTACATTCTGACATTTATGTGCTGTTGACTTCCGCCCCTTTTCACATTATTGCAGATGGGGAACGTTTTTTATTTTCCTTTGTACAGAGCTCGATTTAGGTTTGACAAAATGCAGTTTATTGCGTTTCATTTCATTGATTGTATAAAATTTAGTGAAGGTTGACTAAATTTTGAACTATCTGCATTTCTCACCCATGAGTAGGCTTGTGCAATGATGGAGAACAAGCTTTTGGGGTGTTGAGACCCAGAACCAAGCTGACTGAGCAATAAACCTAGAGTTATAAAGCATCTGCAAAATGACTAAATACAAAATGACTGAATGGTAGTTAGCCCTTTTATTAAAATAAATACCTGGAGGTAATACAAAAATAATACAAAAATTGTCATATTCGCTCAATTACCTGATCTAATTCACAACTTCATAAATTCTCAATTACAATTATGCACAAATTAACTGTATTCAGTTGTGTTTTAGGCACTAAAACAGTCCAGTGTAGTCAAATAGGCTCTAGACATTTCTAGTTTTCTGTGCCACCACAGACTGGCCACACCTATGAAAACATCCACTGCCTAAGGAGGCAAATATCAGTTCATTTATGAGTATCTCAATTGCTAAAAAAACAAAAACAAAAAAAAAACACGTTTGTGAATGTGCATTTGATTTACATTTGAGAGAAACTGAGAAGATTGTAAACAATGCAAACTAGCCACCTTTCACTGAAAATTTACGTTTTGAATTCAAAATAGGCCATCTGTGATTCAAGTAGATCCGATGAGTTGAAAACTCTTGCTACTTCATACTTCAATACAAAACAATGCTGAATTTTGACAAAAAGGAGATTTTTAAATGCTATAATTGTGATTCTTATGTCTAAATATAAATCCATTAGCAAAACATGTGAAAAGAACCATATTACAAAGTGGAAATGGTAAATAAGACAATAAATACTTCTACTGCCATCTAGTGGTCATAGTGGAAATCATGACATTCATTTTAATAGTAGGCCTATTTGTTTTTCTGCCAAGTGAAATATTGGCAGAAATCTTCAACTTAGCATGGCCACTTTTCCATAAATTATCTCTATAAGTAAAAATGAAAAAGAAAAAAGAAAAAGAAAAATTGCAGACATTCTTTAAAGTAAATTTTACTTAGTGTTCTCATTTTATATAAAAATGCGTAAAAATATGAATAATTTTGAGGCAATTTAATAATAGGCCTATATATAAACTTTTCTGCGAGAGTTTGTTTTAGGGGCTACTAGAATACAGGGGGCGCCAACACTGATCTTGCACACCCCTCGGCAAATGTGCAGTTGCGCCCCTGCCCGTTGGCAGATGCTTCTGCTTGGTAAAGTGGGATTTTTTTTCTTTTATTAATTTATTTATTTTAAATAAAATTATAGAAGTCACAAAACAGCATATTTTTTATTTTTATTTTATTTTTGTTTTACATTTTTCTTTAGTGTCAGAGCACAAGTAAGTGCTAATACTGTCTAAAATGTAAGTTACTCAGTAATTATTTATTATTAACTCAATATTAACTGTTATTGTACATAAAAGCAATATCACACTTGCAATCATTCTTAAGTCAATACAAAACCAGCTTTGGTTACGTCAATGAAAACAGAGGGATCAAAGATCAAAAGATCTTGAGAATAGCATTTACTGATGCACTGTTCACAAGATGATTGACATTTATTTAGACAGTTTATTTAGAATTTTGATGTCACATTTTCTTTTCCACATATGTTTTGGTGGGACCAAAGGAGGATCGTGAACTTTTGTCATACATTCACTGACAGATGGAGTGGAAACGGAGGAGATGAGAGTAATGTCTGACAGTACAGCAGAGGATTCTTTCAATGTAGTACTCCACATTTCAACTCAGTCATCAGCTGTCTGTCTTCTCCCCGGCCCACTATCAACTATACTCATGAGTGACTGGAGGGATCCTGTGAAATCTGCCTTTGCTTTTAAGATCTAAAATAAAATGTCAGATTCTCTCCCACTGACCCGGTGTAAAGCTATCTGAGTGTGCTTTCAGTTAGACGCAACATTCATATAGACAGAGACAGATTTCTCCCACTCGTCTTGAGACGGTTTAACTGACAGAGAGTAAATGAGCCCATTTCTTTCAAGTGTAGGAGGTGGTCTGAACTAACGGTGGGGGGATAGAGTGCAGAAGAATTGCACTGATCAAACAATTTATCACACTAAGATTAGACAAATGTCCACAAAGTACAGAAAGTGAGAACTCATTTCACTTCAGACATGCTCTTTTGTGACTGTACCATCTTTATTAGCTTGAGAACTATACTTTGAAGGAATTTTGAGGAAAAAAATGCCACTACCACACCATGGAGCCAGAGGAATTATTAGAGAACTACACGCAGATATCATCAGTATGTCAAACATATGCAAAAGAAACAAAACCTCAAGCCGAATGACCCAGCGAATGCTCCGTTTTTTTCGATTTAACTCTCTCTAAGACAGACTTTTCAGTCCTCAAGACCAGACAAACCAATGTGACTTCACTGATCTGCACAGAGGCGCCTTTGCTTGTCACTGCCCAGCACACTCACAGTCGACTCGTCCCCCCCCCGAGACTCAACTTAAAGGAATAGTTCCGGTTCAAGGAATCTTCAACCAAACTTTGGGTGAACTATTCCTTGAGGCCTCAGCAGTTTTGATGTACAATTAAACTGTATGAATGCAGGGGACTGTTACATAACCAAAACGTCCGTCGAGAAGCTTGCAGAGCTGTTTTAAATCACAGTTTATTGAAGTCCATAGATGTTAAGAGCTTTTCTGGATGGTGTAACCACTGCAGCAGGCAGTCAAGAAAAAAAACAAGACAGAAATCAAATGGTGAAAACAAAATATGTCTTCAGTTGAGCGATTCTGCCATGCTATGCCAATGATATCTAATGTCAGGGGTTTTCAAACCTTTTCATTCTAAGGACCTCCAATATAATAAACAAATGGGACCCCCGTAATAAAATATTAATCAAGGTATTTTCATGTATAAATACCCATTTTTTTCTCACAATTTTTAAAATATTATATTACATTATTAATATTTTTTTCTATTGTTATTTTCTAAGGCTTTAATCTTGTCACCGAGTCCTTATTAAAGTAATGTTTAAATAAAATAGTAATAATATCAAACTGAATAAGTGTGTTAAAAATGATTATGATAAAAATACATTTAAACCCCAGTTTGAAAACCCTTATAATATTTTTCTTTCTTATTCTAACCAGATGCTGTTGCGGGGAGAAAAAACTGTATTTTCTGAGTTTTAGAAGTACTTTTGATCTTGTACAAGAATATTATCTTTCATTCAACATTGATGAAAAAAAATCTCTGTTAAACTCAAATAAAAGCTAAATAGACAACATCTACAATATCTGTACATACATATGATATAACATCTAGAACTATCAAAGGATTTTTTTTTTTTAAGATTATCAAAAGTTGAGATATGCGACTTCAAAGTTAGGTTTTAAGGAGAATGTAGACGCACCGGTGACGTGACACACCTTTGATGTTCTGCCTTTGTATTATGTTTCTTTCATGATTTATTGTGCATCTGCAATCTCACTTCCCAAACCCTTCACCTGCTTCGTGCAAAGAAATGAAACCTCTTGACAAACACATTTTGAGGAAATCAGTCCACATTCTCCAGTCACAATAAATAACAACAAGATATGGTGTTTCATCATAATGGCTCTATTAGTTTCCATCTTATAAACTGCTCTCAGTGTCTATTTATCTCTGTTCAGGACATTGCGATTTAGCTCAGTTAACTGAATTGCAATTTGAGTCACATGTTCTAGTGCTGGAGGACCAGAACAAAAATGATCAGTCTTGGACTCATCTCATAACTCAAACTCTGTCCTGTCACATAATTCTGTAACCATTTAGCAGATATTAAATATTCATTCATTACAGTGACACACTTTAAACTGCTCACTGCAGTCTGCTCATCCATACATTACAGTGATATATGCATGCTAATAGTCCTGCAAGAGCTTAAGGCTGCTGAACATATGTTAAGTCCTCAAAGCCTTTTTGTTTGATTTGTATAAACCTATTGTATGATAATAAATTTTTTTTGACAAAATAGATGTAAGGTAATTTTTAGTGTCCTAGTTTATTTTTATTACAGTTTTAACCATTTTAATGCATTACATTACTTAACTTTTCCTGCCTGTGAGGCCTGTGAGATTTTTAATATTACTGAAATTGTATGAAGGAATTAAAAATTGAATCTGCAAAATATGCAATGAACATTTTTCTCACACACACACACACACACACACACATATACTGTATATATATTCAGCAAGGATGCATTTGTTAAAGTTTATTAAAACTGACTTAAAAGACAAAAAACATATTTCAAATACATGCTGTTTTTAGTTTTTTACTTTCTATTCAAATTAGCTGTTTTCAACACTGATAATAATAAAAGTAATGGCTGCTGAAAACTCAGCTTTGCCATCACAGGGATAAATTACTTTTTTAAACAGTGTGAATGATTTTCAAAGTCATCAATGCAAGCAAATGGATGAAACCATCTGTTGTGGAGTGTTTGGAAGTGAATACTGAAGCATTGTTTTGACAAATTTTGTGTCTTTGATGTTGCTACACAATTCCGTCCACGTTCAAATTATTGTCACAAGGGTCGTCGTGACGGGAAGAATGCTCTCCAAAATTCTATTTATTTTCCCAGACTGACACTTATACAAGGATTTACAGACTGAAGCAAAATAAAAAGGAATGATCCACATTTGGAGTAAAAAAGCTCCTGTCTGACAGATATAGATGCTGCGCAGGGAAATAACAACACTCACCCTTTTTGCTGCCAAAATGTATTATTTATTGGCATGAAGGAAGATGTCTCAGTAATCTGGCGTCTGACAATAGAAAACAAAAACACTATCTAGAGCCTAATCCAATTACAGAGGAGAACAGGAGAGGAGTCACAATGTCATTTGTATCTACAAATTCAATCTCAGCCACTTTTTCGCAGAATACACAGCCTCCTTTCTTTTTATCTCAACAATTATGAAAAGTATCCGCTTTGCACCTGACAACTGCATAATTGTCTGTGGAATTTTCAAAAACTAATTGAAAGGGCAGGACAATATAAGTTACTCTAACACCAGAGTTTTATGCTGATGTACATCTCAAGCCCTGATCAGGTTGTAAGGTCTGCTGGTTAAGTCTTACTGACACCTGCTTTCTCTATCTCTTTGTTTTCTCTTCTCCAAGCCTCCGCATCTGCGGCAGGCCCATGAATCTTAAGTGAGACGCCCACATACTGTTCCCCTCTCCATCCATTACAATTATGGTCTCCCATCTGAAGGCTATCTCTGCATTTGTCTCCAGCATGCTGCCATCATCAGTACTACTGATTTACAGTCTGTTTAAGAGTCAAATCACATGAACAAGCAACATTTTAGACTGAGGCAACCACTTCCAAAACATCAGCGTGATACTGCATCATTTCTAGGCCACTGGTGGAACCAAATGTTGGAAGCTATTTTCCATCTCAGAGTAAAACATAGTTTAAAATAAAATAAAACAAAATGAAATAAAATAAAATAAAATAAAAAAGAAAATGCTAAAAGTGGCACCAAACTATGGAGGCCAGTCTTGTCTTAAAGTAAAAAATAAAAAAAAATAAAATAAAATAAAATAAAATAAAATAAAATAAAATAAAATAAAAAATAAAATAAATAAATAAAATAAAATAAAATAAAATAAAATAAAATAAAATAAAATAAAATAAAATAAAAATATAAAACGAACAAAAATAAAATAAAATAAAATAAAATAAAATAAACAAATGTCACTAGGGGCACTAAACTGAAGACAGTTTCAGTTTTCAGCTATACAAAAATATAAGAGGAAAATTCACCTTGGAGTAAAAATTAAACTAAACTAAACTAAAATAAAATAAGGTACCAAAATAAAATAAAATAAAAATATAAAAACGAACAAAAAATAAAATAAATAAATAAAATATAGAAGCCATTTTCAGTTTTCTGCTAGTTAAAAATATAAGAGGCAAATTAATAAAATAAGTTAAAATAAAATAAAATAAATGCCAGGTACGAAACTATGGAAGCTAGTTTCGTCTCAGAGTAAAAAATGAAATAAAATCGAAAGTTTAAAATGAAATTTTATTAAAATAAATCCATAAAATTAAGTGTTAAAAATAAAAAGGACAGTTTAAAATAATAAAATAAAAAGTAAATAAATAAATACATAAAATGTAGGAAATAAAAATACAAGAAACAGTAATACTGCTGAATATAAAGTCACAGTTTCAAGAAATAGCCACATTGTGAGAAATAAAGTCACAATTATGAGAAATAAAGTTGCACTTTTGAGATGCAAATTTGTAATTATCTTACAGGTTTCTTATTATAACTTTTTTTTTTTTACTCTGAGACAAAAATGGGCTTTCACACCACACAGATGTTTATACTATTCAGTAAGTTGACCTATGAATGGCTTACTTACAGGATTACTTACAGGTTTGCACATTAAACTGGGATGGGATTATTCCCCCACAAAATTCACCTTTAAAGGAAGGCAAGTGGAAAAGATATTAGCTGAATTCTCAAAATGCCCTTTACAGTTAAGGTCAAAGTTTGGTGCAGAAGGTGTATGCATTAACTTCATTTGAAAGAATGAGAGCACTTTGCACACTATCTGTACTTCTCAGCCTTGTCACAATAAGCAGGGCTAGACCAGTGTGAGCCTAAAAGATAATCTTCATCGCTCCCCTGAGCCAAATCACCGTTTGAGGTCTTAATCAGGGCAGAAGGCCTCAGTGCAATGCAAAATGCAACTCCCGTGCAGGACGAGCTCCAGGGAAGCAACCAGGCAAACCGGCATCTTCATTACCACACACATCTGCCTTTATCTGCCGCTCTGAGACCTGCCAAGAGCCCTTTCGTAGTCTGGGTAATAGCAAAGTGCATCTCTCTCCAAGGCGTCTGAGATAATCCTCCTGCAGAAACTTCTGCCACTCTCTTCTCAGTTGTTATCACTTCAATGGATTTATAACACTTTTGAGGATGTTTAGATTTTGGTAAGCGCAGCTGACAACCCTTTATCTGTTTGGCTTCATAATGAGATGTCACAAAAGAATACAAAAATAACAGAACAATGAAAGTTTATTTATTGTGCACAATCAGAAATGTTCATATATAATATAGAGGCATGTAGGTTAAATTAAAGGAATAAAAATGCTTTTATTTCAGTATGTTTATTTCATTTTATTTATTCATTAATTTAATTAAAAGTTTTGTTTATGTTTTATATTTTTATATTGTGGTGATGTGCCTAGCCGTTTTTTTGTTTTGTTTGTTTGTTTTTTACTTTGTATTTAAATTTGGGAACTGTTTAAGATTTGAAATGCTGTTTAAGATTTAAAAATATATCATCCACACCTCTATTGAAGACAAATAAGATGTTTACATATTCCTACTAATGTTAATGCATAGGCTATTAAGTTCAATTTGAGTCAATTAAAAAAATATAGCCTATTCATAATGATCTTAATTGTTCCCACAATGGCACTACATAATTAACAGTATATCACTATGGCAGTCAATTATATTGACAATAATAAAGCACAGTTTGTGTGAGCCTTCGATGTATGAACGCAACTGGGAATTGAATTCTTAACTTGTAATGTGAAGAAACGCAAGCTCAGTTGTAGGCTGTATTGGATTTGAACCGAATACTAGCACCTCAGACGGAAATATTCACAGTATTGACTAAAGTGAGGTCAATATCACACATACATATATAAAAAATAAAAATAAATAAAAAAAAGAAATGAAAGAAAGAAGGACAGAAAAATTAAACCATATTTTAATGTTGTTCTTAAAATAGCCAGGGGCACAAATTTGCACCTTGCGCGCCCGCCTTCATCCCAAGCCTGGACTTGCCCTGAGGCTTAAACAAAATACATAACGCTCCTTATGTCGCTATTCCTCACGAAGACTAAGGCGCATTTATATGAACCAGCAAATGACGCTATAGAAGCACTTTCATGTCAGTCCAACTTTATATACGGCGTTTTTGTTTTTTTACTCAAATGTCTCTAAATTTATGAGCGTGAATCGCCATGACTAGCGTTCCAGTGCTTCACCTCGCGCTAAACACGTGGGTCAGAGCCGATGAACAGATTCATCAACTAAGAACAGAAATAATGCCACTCAAAACTACAATTCACAGCAGAAATTAAGAAATGAAGGATGTGCCAAGGTGGGGTGACGAAGAAAGAAAAAAAGGATAAAAGGAAAACAAGCTGTTTGGCCTTCACGCACAACAAAGCACCTCTGATGTGAACAGTGCGCTAGAACGGTGTTTATATCGTGTTGTGTGTTTGCTGCTGGGGGATTTCACCAGAAGAGGCTATTATCAGACAGCGATAGGCCGAAACAAACCGTTTTAAGGGGACTGGGGCCTTTATAGAGATGTCTTTTAGTATTCGGTAGACGTAATGGGAGAGAAGAACAACAACAGTCTCACTGCTGTTCTCCTCTGAAAGCCCAGAGAACCAGACTTCAAGAGATTCGCCAAGACACAATCTTCAAATAGAACTTACACACTCCAGGTGAATAGTGGCCGAACTCAGAAGGCAACACTTTATAAGGTAGTGTTATATAGAAGGTCTGCATGACTGCATCATAAACGACACACTTCAAATGAAACAGTAGGGAAAGTATGGAAGCCCGTTTCCGCCACTGAATGAAAAATAAAAAAGGTTATTGCTGCTTTTTATCTCACAATTCGGACTTTTTTTCTCATAATTGCGTGATACAAACTCACAATTTTGATTTCATTTCTCAGAATTGCGAGTTTATAACGCAATAACCTTTTTTTTATTATTATTCAGTGGCGGAAACGGCTTCCATAGAAAAGCGCTCAAAAATCCCTTCCTCGAGTTTTTTTTAAAGCTTGTTTTATGGTTTGCTAAAAGTAATTGGACCCCAGTAAGCAGCACAGTACAGTATTTTACAGAATGTCATTTTTTATTTTTTATTAATAATCTGATATTCTAATATTCCAAATTAAATCATGTCTTGATTCAGTTAAGACTGCACATTGGTTATGTAATTTAGCTAATTTACATTTAACCCTATACATCATAATGTATTATAATAAACAAATTGTTGTAATAATCCTTATAAACGTGACACTGAACACTGGTGGAACACCAAGTCAATAAAAAAATGTAAATAATATTGATAGGATCTTAAATGAGAATGTCTAGCACTTTATTCATTCATTATATCCAGGTAATTTATTAAAATTGAGAAGTTTACAGCTAAAGGCACTACTTATGATGCATATAACATGGTGTTTGTTAATACTTATGAAGCAGAAAAAACAGAACCAAAAAAAAACCACAAACAGAGACTTGAGAACACAAACAGCTTTATTATTTGTATAAGAGACATACAGTTATATCTATATAAATACAGTGTGTGCCTGGTAAGCATGAGTGTGAATAGGTTTATCAATGTTCTGCAGGTTTGGTCCAGGCATTCTTACAGAGACAGGGGTTGTACTTTTCTCTAGCCGACCTAAATCACGGCAGCAGACCCCTGAATGTGCACTGATTTATAATTCTCCAAACTCCAAGTCCATTTCTTTCTCAATTTGTCTCTTCTACAATCTTCACTTCACAAAATACGTCAGCAATTTCTAAAGAACTTCAGGCCCTTTCCAATCAGTCAACCCTGGGACAACAGCACAAGCTAATCTGATCTTGGCGTTTTTGAAAAAGCTATTGTGAAATTACTGACTGAAATACAAAATGGAGGAAAAAAGAAACTAAAGAAAAGCATAAAAAAAAGAGACTTCAGAGATGCTATACAATTAGTATGCACGATACTATAAGTAACTCAAAAGTTCCACACAATGGCTTTGTTGGGTTTTGTTCTTTGTAACACTGTCAGTTCTTCTACTGTGCCGCCAACTTCCTTATGTTGATGATCAGCCGTTTGCTGTATTCTCTGTGGTCAACTGGCTTCGCGTCCACCACTGTCACTTTAATGCGCGATTCGTCCTATGAAGACAAAACAAAAAGGATTAGCATCCATGTCCCCAAATTTTACAACTCATCCTCATCCAAAAGTAGTTGTAAGGTCTCCTAAGGGAATGAATATTTTCAGTTTGAATATGAACTGTTCCTATTTTTAAGCACAAATCAGCAGCAAGTATTTCGAGTTATAATTATGAAGCATGTACAGTCAGGTCCATAAATATTGGGACATCGACAATTCTAACATTTTTTGCTCTATATACCACCACAATGGATTTCAAATGAAACGAACAAGATGTGCTTTAACTGCAGACTGTCAGCTTTAATTTGAGGGTATTTACATCCAAATCAGGTGAACGGTGTAGGAATTACAACAGTTTGCATATGTGCCTCCCACTTGTTAAGGGACCAAAAGTAATGGGACAGAATAATAATCATAAATCAAACTTTCACTCTTTAATACTTGGTTGCAAATCCTTTGCAGTCAATTACAGCCTGAAGTCTGGAACGCATAGACATCACCAGACGCTGGGTTTCATCCCTGGTGATGCTCTGCCAGGCCTCTACTGCAACCGTCTTGCAGTAGAGGCCTGCAAGAGTTTTGTCTTCAGACAATGAAGTTTTGTCTTCGAAATGGTGCTCTGCATTTAACCCATCCAAGTGCAAACACAGCAGTGAACAAGTGCACACCCATCCAAGTGCACACACACACAGTGAACACACACCCGGAGCAGTGGGCAGCCTTGCTCCAGCGCCCGGGGAGCAATTAGGGGTTCAGTGCCTTGCTCAAGGGCACCTCAGTCATGGTATCAAAGGTGGAGAGAGTGCTGTTTATTCACAATCCCCACCTTCAATTCCTGCCGGCGCGAGAATCAAACCAGCAACCTTTGGGTTACAAGCCCAACTCCCTAACCATTAGGCCACGACTACCATTGCATATTGATTGACTTGGCCATTGCATAACAGTCCACTTCAAAAACTCTTTGGTTGCTTTTGCAGTATGCTTTGGGTCATTGTCCATCTGCACTGTGAAGCGCCGTCCAATGAGTTCTGAAGCATTTGGCTGAATATGAGCAGATAATATTGCCCGAAACACTTCAGAATTCATCCTGCTGCTTTTGTCAGCAGTCACATCATCAATAAATACAAGAGAACCAGTTCCACGGGCAGCCATACATACCCACGCCATGACATTACCACCACCATGCTTCACTGATGAGGTGGTATGTGTAGGATCATGAGCAGTTCCTTTCCTTCTCCATACTCTTCTCTTCCCATCACTCTGGTACAAGTTGATCTTGGTCTCATCTGTCCATAGGATGTGGTTCCAGAACTGTGAAGGCTTTTTTAGATGTCGTTTGGCAAACTCTAATCTGGCCTTCCTGTTTTTGAGGCTCACCAATGGTTTACATCTTCTGGTGAACCCTCTGTATTCACTCTGGTGAAGTCTTCTCTTGATTGTTGACTTTGACACACATACACCTACCTCCTGGAGAGTGTTCTTGATCTGGCCAACTGTTGTGAAGGGTGTTTTCTTCACCAGGGAAAGAATTCTTTGGTCATCCACCACAGTTGTTTTCCGTGGTCTTCCGGGTCTTTTGGTGTTGCTGAGCTCACCGGTGCGTTCCTTCTTTTTAAGAATGTTCCAAACAGTTGTTTTGGCCACGCCTAATGTTTTTGCTATCTCTCTGATGGGTGTGTTTTTTTCAGCCTAATGATGGCTTGCTTCACTGATAGTGACAGCTCTTTGGATCTCATCTTGACAGTTGACAGCAACAGATTCCAAATGCAAATAGCACACTTGAAATGAACTCTGGACCTTTCATCTGCTCATTGTAATTGGGATAATGAGGGAATAACACACACCTGGCCATGGAACAGCTGAGAAGCCAATTGTCCCATTACTTTTGGTCCCTTAACAAGTGGGAGGCACATATGCAAACTGTTGTAATTCCTACACCGTTCACCTGATTTGGATGTAAATACCCTCAAATTAAAGCTGACAGTCTGCAGTTAAAGAACATCTTGTTCGTTTCATTTGAATGTTAATGTTAGAATTGTGTCGATGTCCCAATATTTATGGACCTGACTGTATAAACAAGGAATGATCTTGGGAGGGGAAAAAAAGTGGTGAAGAGGCACGAGCTAAGAATAACCTGTAAATAGACTAGACTAAACTCACAATTTTGGAAAAATTATGAGTATTTTCTAATGACCCCTGTGGAAACTCCTAACACCATTAGTTTAACCTAAAAACCTATTTAGCCACAACTGCAGGCATTAAACATCTTTTAATGTGATATTGCCTCAGAGACAAAGGGCAGATTAAATGTAAATCTGCCATACATTAATAAACTTTAATAAAATAATTCCCATTAAGACCCACAGGATGCAAAAACAATCAAATGGAACTGCATAAGCAGCATTTTGAAGATGTTGTTGTTTTGGCATTGCAGAACTAGGTCTAGCACAATCTTTAAAGCTGCATGCAGATGATGGGCACAATCCTACACCAAATTTCAGCAATCTTGTATTAGTCATTTGCAGATTTAATCTTCCTTTTCAGTCCTTGATGGCATCAAACCTAACAAACCAAAAATATTTCAGCTTCAAACTACTGACAGCATATTTCTCAGAGATGAACCCTGGACATATCTTCCTAGAACCCAGGTAGTCCACATCAGTGCTCTATGAGCACTGGACTGTGTTGTAAAGCAAAAGTTCATAACCTGTAATTGTTTATGACAAATGATGCTCCGTAACATATTCAAAAGCCTCCACAAAATCACCACCAAACAGCCTGTAGTTATTTTAACACAGACAGAGCAGTACTGAAAAAGATGAACAGCAATCTAATAGCAAACAAATTAGTGCATACTATTTGGCTAACATTTAATGACTATGAAATAAGACCGATTTCTATTAACTTCAGCTTACTTGTCTCAATTACAACTAGATCATCTGCAGAAGATTTCAAACTGGAACCAAAAGGAAGATTTGTTAGGTTTAATCTCGATTAAGAGGCAGGAAAACATCTAAATACTACTTTTGGGTTCACTGGTCTCATTCACTAATTGCATAAAGTGTTATGCGTACAGAAAAGTTTCACACACCCGTGTGATTCACAACTTCTGTACACATAAATTTGTACTGACATCTGGGTTATTCTAAATAATAATAGTAATTATCAAAACAAGTGTTCCAATTATGTGAGTTTCTACATACATTTATTCTACAGGGTTCCCAATACCTCTGATTTTCCAAATTAAAGTATGAATAATAAATAATTAACAATTAATAATCATCTGCCCCACATTTCCAACTAATGAATACAGCTAAAATTCCCATAACTTTCAGGATTTTATATTTTTGAATAATTTCCCAGGTTTGGAAAATCTCCCCTCATTTTTTTTTTTTTTTTAATGAATAGGCAAATCCTGGTTGTATTTATTCAATCATGACTTGACTTTATAGTAAGAAATGGCCTCCATTTAGTCTGATCTTTCTCTCCGATTTCATCAAAAACATCTTTTTGTGTTACGAAGATGAACGAAGGTCTTACGGGTTTAGAACGACATGAGGGTGAGTAATTAATGACAGCATTTTCATTTTGGGGTGAACCAACCCTTTAATAAAACTGAGGACAGTTTACTCCTAACTTGTACTCTTCACGTCTATACCTGGAGAATCTAACCCTGAGAAGATCCATATTTTCATACACCCAAGTTAAAGGTGACCTTCCCCAGTGCTGACTGTGGCCTTGTATTCTGATTTCATTATCTGAACATGTAATTTAACGATCTCCAGCAATGTGATGGCTGGGAATTCGGATACTGATACAGCATTTTAGATGCATACTAATTTCCCTGCAGAATAATAAATCGCATTACACAGAGACTGACTGCAGCACTGCTATATGCCTAACTCGATTAAAGAAATAAGCTAGCCAATTTAAAGCTATAAATTATATGTAGCTAATATGAAATGGAGTTAATTTGAATTTTGAGAAGTAACGTGAATCTCAACTCCGATAACAAGAAAGAAGGTGATGAAAGAAAATGCTGAGATGTTCTTTGCATTAGGTTTGTGAGCAGGCAAATGGAGTAGGTTGAGTTCTTGGCTTCAGGTTCACAGAAACAACACAAACATCCTCAATATTCACAGCTAATCTGTCAACGTGGTTCTCACACTGCTCTCGTGTAGCATGTCATGCGGAGAACGAACAAGGCGCAGAGCAATTTTCATCAGCAGCGCTGTGATGGACGGGGAGGCAGAGATGCTGTGTCAATTTCCATAAATCTCAATCACATCAAAACGTGCAAAAAACATTGTAATATACACATTTTGTTCAACTTTGTTCAAAGATTCCTCCATCCCTGTTTTGTATGCAATTTCAGCTAAATATTTTGGCTTAGAAAGTAACAAAAAAAAGAGAAAGGGATCTTCAACATTTTTCAAGCCAAAGACCCCTTTGGTGGAGAGAGAGATGGAGTAGTTTGTTACACGATGCATAAAACACGTTACATTTTACACAGTCTATAATAATGTGCATGTATTTATGTACATTACTCTTCGAAAGTAAAAAAAAAAAAAAAAAAGTATATTATGAGCATCAATTGCTGCATTTATTGACTAGAAATTAATTATTTTAAATTAGAATTTCACAATATTACTGTTTTCTATCAGGACTACCTTTTAAAATGTCATTTATTCCTGTGATGGCAAAGCTTAATTTTCAGCAGTTTCTTACGTGACACGATCCTTCAGAAATCAATATAATATGCCAATTTTCTGAAAAACTTTTTCAGGACTCTCAATAGAAATTAAAAAAAAAAAAAAACATTTTGTAACAGCATTTACTATCACTTTTGATCAATTTAATGCATATTTTCTGAATAAAAGGTAATTTCTTAAATGAGAAACATCTTGTTGACCCCAAACATTCAGCTGAACTTTGGCTAAAGTCAACCTTACGCATTCTTTTTTTTTTTTTTAAATACAATATAATTTTTCATAAATTAGTGTGAGATCAAACTGTAACTGGTAGACAACCTGCTGTACCACCATAGACCACATGCGGAAGGGCCCCTGAGATATTTTCTGATAAACTTACATTGTAGGTCTCCAGCTTCACTCTGTTCCGGAAGACAAAAGTATTGAAGTTTGCATGCTGAAAGACCTCATCAAATGCAGATTCGTTCTGTAGAAGCAAGGCAATACAATAATATAAGAGGATTACAAACAACACATTGTAAAAGAACATTGTTTGTCTCTTAATATAGAACACTCCATGAGAGATTGAATCAACCTCTTGGAGTAAGACCTTGTTAAAAATCCTTGGGCTTAAAAGCCTATTTCATAAACATACCACAGAAAGAACTCCAATTCATACACAATGTGCTGCTTCTGAAAACGTCTTTGTAATACGCTGGCCAATCCTTGAGGCCACACTTTCATGTAGCACACGAATGGAAAATGTAGAAAAAAGAATGAATGAGAAGCACACTGGTAGAAGAAACTCACCGAGTCCTTGAGTTGGCCGAGATAACCTGAGTTTTGGCCCAGGAGGGTCTCAGCACTGTCCTGAAAGCAAGTCACCCATTGGTTGTCTCCAAAATCAGCAATGTTGGCCTGACAAAGGACAATTAATAAAAAGCACAAAACAATCATTTCACTCCTAGTTGGCTAGAAGTCACGTCCAACAGATACAGGCCAGAATGAATTAAAAAAATTGTGTGAAGATCTGAAAAATGAGTGGCCATGCACATCAGGTCCAGTATTAAAGACAGCAATGTGCTCTGTAGATGGGATGAAAAACAAGAGAAATTGACTTATTTCTACATGTCTGGATGCTGGAGCCAAATGGAGTCTAAATGGAGTTTTACATTTTAAGGTTTCTATTTTTACAACATTTTTGGCTGCAGACCAGCAGCAAGATTTATTCGCCCATTTCTATCCTGCCCTGGAATTCGAGATGCAGCTTTAAATACAAAAAGGAGCAATTAATAAAAATTTAAAAAAACAGTCTGAGCTGATAAAAGGCAAAACAGAAAGTGGCCTCAGATGAACAATGCATTTAGAGCAAGAAAACAGCAACTAACTCTGTTACCAATTCACTTCAGAAATGACTATTTTAAGGGGATGGGACAACCAGAGAATACTGACTGGAGCTTGATGTGTTATTTCAGAAGGGGCAGGAGAGCCAAGGGCAAGTCCCTTACCGAGAGCATGAGACGATATTTGAAGTCGGGGAACTCTTTGTCGCATTTCTCACAGCGGTACATGCCATTCTGCTGGTCCACCACCTTCTTGTTGCAGTCTTTACTGGGACAAGCCTGATACAAGCAGTTCTCTTTACGGATGTAGACTATTGTGGCGATGCAAGAGAAATAATCAGCCTGGGAAGAGAAGACCATTGACATCAGTACTGTTTCTGCAAAATAAACCTGATTCTATTAAACACCGTAGCAGTTTATTACTATTTTGCACAACAATAAAGATGGAGTTGGTGTGTCCAAACGTTTTGACTGATGCTGTACATCCTCACTACCACTTCTATGGTATAAATCCCTAAAGTTATTGGGTGGTAGATGCAGAACTTATATAACATGATATATAGAGTTTAAAAATACAACCTGCATGCAAAATAGGCCAAGCAGAAAGGGAAAACAAAAAAAACTTGCCTATATTCATTTAAAAGTGGTATATGCAAAACAGAGGACATGCATAAACATTAAAAGGGCTTCTGAAAGGGGCTGAAGGGAAACAGCAGCCGTAGAGCACCTGGAGGGGAGGTCAAAGGCTCTGTGCTAAATGTATGCAGAAGAGACAATGGGAGGACAGGAAGTGCACAGCCACTGGGGCTAGAGATGAAAAGGGAGACACAGCCATACTAGGAATTATTTTGTGCAGTTGGCACTTCCTGCGAAGACTTTACACTCTGGTATCCCTATCATTTTTCTGAAAGCCTTGGAGGCACAGACACCATGTTTTGTTGTGAGAATCATGTCAGATAAACTAGTATCTAACATAACAGAATAAAGGCTGTTATTTTTTGCATCTGAAATATCTATTTTTTAAATAAATGTTAACTACATTGATCAAGCTCAACCATTCAACCCTGTTATCAATGTTATTGCAAGAAAAAAAAAAAAGTCAAACAAGTATTTCTTTAATTCATGGAAAATACATTTACAAACCATCATTTAGTCCTAAACATTACAAAACTTACTGATAGCTTAAATATCAATATTTGTACCAGGTTTGTGAATTTTACAATGCTTTGTTTGTTTTGGATTTTTTGTTTAAAATCTTATTTTAGAATTGATTTAAACAGGTTACAGGGTTGGAATACTTACACAATGAATAGAGAATAAAATATGCACTTTCAGGTCCTATTCTGTAGCCTTTTTATGGAAGATACATAATCTAGAACGTAGAGGGGGGTTCAAATAAAAGAAGAATTGCGTGTTTGAGGGTGAAAAGAGAAAGGAGGTTAAACAGTCTTGAGTCAGCTAAGGGCACCTTAATGTTTTACACACATCAAGAAATAAGATTGAGGACAGACACAGGAGATTGCGGATTACAGGGTGAAAAAGGGGTCAGTGGCTGGACATGAGCATGAATCTGCTCTTCACAAGGCTCTGGAGAAACATTAAACCAAATATAAACTTTCCTACACAAGCACACATGGCACCCATGCTTACCCTGGTGGCAATGGTGTTGATGAAAGCACTAAAATTAGATACTTCTGCAATGACCTACAGTGGGCTTAAGAAACTCACACTCCTCAGAAAATCGGGGCTTGATTCATATTTATGCTGTAAAATTGACTCTTAATGAAATGCAAAAAAGGACACTTTGCCTTTCCGAGAACCGAGAATTCAGCTCACAGTGGATTTATCATCTCTCTTTGGACTATAATCTATACAGAGCCTCTAGCAAAGTCTTAACCCCATATTTTCTAAGGAAATGGGATATGAAAACAACAAATGGCAAAAACGTGTTACTACTGTAATTGATTTCTCTTCTAACAGGTTTACTGCTGACCACCCAATTGTTTCGCTTTGAGAATTCGACCCCAATTAACTTCTCAAAGGGCTGGAATTGATATTATGTGTCATTTCAAATAAATAAAAAGCCTCCCGGGAAATGTGAACGACAAAGGCAGAAAGCAGACAGAAAAAATGCCTGCTATTCAATAAGTGAAATATCCCCGTAAATTACTGTCATTTCACTTAGCAACAACAAAAATTCCCTCTGAACATTTCCGCCTCTCTGAAATACAATAATTAATCCAGTAAATACCTATGTAATTAGTGTCACATTCGTTTGGTAGATGAATGGGTCCTCACAGAGGGTGCAGAGCAGAATATTTTTCTAGTTGCCAGTCAATACGGCTGACAAGTTTACTTTTTGCTTTTTTTTTTTTTACAAGATAGAGTAGTGTCAGAGCAAAATCATTTCTTTCATTCTATTAAAACAGATAGATAAAATTCAGATGTTAAAGTACCATTCACTCAATCAAACATGAATAATAACTTGTTTTCTATTCCCAATGCGATTTCCATACCTTTTGATCAATGTATTTCTATTGGTTTTCTGATTTCAGCTTTTCATACCAAATAAGAATTTAAAACATTTTTTAAAAGATTTCCAAAAGCACAATTCCTTGTTGATTAAATCTTTTAAAAATGAATTTAACAAAAGAAAAGAAAAAAAAAAGTCTTCATTCACTACAGAAATATCCCTTACTTCTCCAGGCCTGGAAATCAATTTTAAAATTCCCTTCCAATAACTTTGACAAGACATTTCATTCTGGCAACATGGGACAGAAAACTAAGACACAAACAGTTTTTTTTTTTTTTTTGCGAGGAGCGTCGTTAAAGACAATGGGCTGTGAGCTTTTAGCAGCCTAACCTTGTGTTCCAATAGAGCAGATAGGGTGAGGGCATGAGTAGATTGTGTCACAGAGAATAAACTCTGACGGGGTTAACATTCTTGCCATTGGTCCATTAGGGGCCAGGTATTAGAAATAATAGTAACGTTTTTCACAAGTACCCCTAACACTTGCAGTCAGGCTTAAATCATTTTCCCAGTGTAACACCACCAATGCGCTACTTCAGTATCATTCTGGGCAATAACTCTAACTCATAGACAGCTTGTCAGCTTATTCACCAATGTACATGATCAACTGAAGGCAAAGTCTGGGTTGTTAAGCCCCAACCAGATTTAATTTCATTCTACATGCTTCCTCTATTATACTATGGTGTGATTCTTACATGCTGCTATTTTGGTTTGCAACCACACTTGACTAATAATGCAGTGTTCAACAGCAGTATCACGCAACACCCAGTGTCTAAATCACATACTTCAGAAATTTATAATGCAGAGAAAAAAAAAAAAAAAAAGACTCGTTTTCTCTCTGCTTAAATAATTGATTTCTGACTAAAAACCATCTTCCCATTTTTCACATACTCATCTGTTATTGTGGCTTCATTCTGCAGTCCCTCTGTTTTTCATTGTTGTGCTACACCTGGTAAGCTTGTCATTTATCTCTCTTTTCTGGACATCCCTCTTTAATATTACCACCCGATAAAAAAGATTATCAGCTATAGTTCATGACTTGACAAAAAATAATATATATATATATACATACATATACATACTTTTCCGAGTATAAAAGTTACTTGCCCGGAGAGAAAAAATTAAGTTAAATTGAGTTATAAATATTATTATTTATTGTAGTTATACAAAACACATTTAGTTTATTTAGATTTTTCTTTTTAAATGAAATAATGAACAAAATAATGAAGTGTGATAATACTATTATATTTTAAAATAAAGTTAGAATTAAATACAAATACAATTATTTTATAGTAAACTTAAAAATAAGATGCTAATATTTACTTATTAGCTTTAACCTGCAGTTACAAATGAATAAATAATGTTTTGATACATAAAATGTTGAATACTGATATTTGAAATTATTATAATTGTTTTTTTTTTTTTTTTTTTTTTTTTAAATACTGTAAATGTGAAATTAAAACCACCAGCAGGTGGCATCAAGTCACTGTTATTAAGTGAGTCATTGCGACTGAACCGAATCATTTAAACGGTTGATTCATTCAGGCACAAAACACCGTCATGTTGCTCAGAGACGCAAAGCAGCGCTTTTTTTGTTATTTAAGTTATTTTTGTTGGTGAATAGAGCAAAAACAGGCAATATGGTGTCTAAAACGTAAGTCTCTTAATGTTAACTTCTTGTTTATTGAACTGTTATCACATTTGTAATCATGATGATTTTTGAAGCAAAAAAAATAAAATGGCGTTCGATCTTCGTGTGATATTAATTATATGAAATGATATAAATGCATACGTTTTCCTCCCCCATGTCTTGAATTTTCTGATCATTCTTCATGCATTGTAATTGTAATACTGAATCATGCAGTGAAAGAATGCACGTGAGCTAGTCTAACCTAGATGACTTTACGTAATTATGCGTGCACTCTTTGTTTGATTCTTGCAATATACTCGTTAAAACAACAATTACGAAATTATCGCAAACGATATATAAAATCGCACACCCCTATAACAAAGGCTATATCACAAATAAAGGCAGTTATTATTGTTTTTGGTATTGACTTTAAGTTACTTGTCCGATTGGGCAAGTAAATTTCTCTTTCACTTGCCCGTCCAAAATATTCACTTGTCCCGGGCAAGCGTTAATGTCGAGCCCTGATATATATATATATATATATATATATATATATATTTATTTATTATGCTTAACTCATGTTCTCAGCTATAAAATAAATAAATAAAGACCCTTGAAAAACAATGGTACCAATATGGCAAGTGCCATAGAAAAATAGGAAAAATATACGACGCGTAAACACATCAATAATCTCAAAGGTTAATGTCAATGTTATTAACCCAACAATAACATTCCTTTAATAAATCCTCTACAACCAAACAAGAATATTACGTAAATAAATAAACATTTTCCTCTTGACAATACCCCATAGATTCTCTATGGGGTTCAGGTCTGGTGAGTTTGCTGGCCAGTCAAGCACACCAAAACCATGGTCATTTAACCAACTTTTGGTGCTTTTGGCAGTGTGGGCAGGTGCCAAATCCTGCGGGAAAATTAAATCAGCATCTTTAAAAAGCAGGTCAGCAGAAGGAAGCATGAAGTGCTCCAAAATTTCTTGGTAAACGGGTGCAGTGACTTTAGTTTTCAAAAAACACAATGGACCAACACCAGCAGATCACATTGTACCCCAAATCATCACAGACTGTGGAAACTTAACACTGGACTTCAAGCAACTTGAGCTATGAGCTTCTCCACCCTTCCTCCAGACTCTAGGACCTTGGTTTCCAAATGAAATACAAAACTTGCTCTCATCTAAAAAGAGGACTCTGGGCAACAGTCCAGTTCTTCTCCTTAGCCCAGGTAAGACGCCTCTGATGTTGTCTGTGGTTCAGGAGTGGCTTAACAAGAGGAATACGACAACTGTAGCCAAATTCCTTGACACGTCTGTGTGTGGTGGCTCTTGATGCCTTGACCCCAGCCTCAGTCCATTCCTTGTGAAGTTCACCCAAATTCTTGGTTGGTTGTGCATCTTTTTCTTCCACACTTTTTCCTTCCACTCAACTTTCTGTTAACATGCTTGGATACAGCACTCTGTGAACAGCCAGCTTCTTTGGCAATGAATGTTTGTGGCTTACCCTCCTTGTGAAGGGTGTCAATGATTGTCTACTGGACAACTGTCAGATCAGCAGTCTTCCCCATGATTGTGTAGCCTAGTGAACCAAACTGAGAGACCATTTTGAAGGCTCAGGAAACCTTTGCAGATGTTTTGAGTTGATTAGCATGTCACCATATTCTAATTTGATGAGATAGTGAATTGGTGGGTTTTTGTTAAATGTGAGGCAAAAATCACCACAATTAAAAGAACCAAAGACTTAAACTATTTCAGTCTGTGTGCATTGAATTTATTTAGTACACGAGTTTCACAATTTGAGTTGAATTACTGAAATAAATGAACTTTTCCACGACATTCTAATTTATTGAGATTCACCTGTATAATTGGACTACATGACTCCAAAATAAAGTTCTTGCTGTTTGCAGATGATCTGGTTCTGCTGTCTCCAACAGAAGAGGGTCTACAACAGAACCTAGACATCCTGCACAAGTTCTGTCAGACCTGAGCCCTGACTATTAATCCTAACAAAACTAAAGTACTAACATTCCAGAAAAGACCCAGACTTAAGGGAGAGAGACAATTTCACCCTTAGTACGACCAAAACTGAATATGCCACAAACTACACATACCTCGGGCTGAAAATAAGTGCAACTGGTAAGCTAAGTTTGGCATTGAATGAACTGAAAGAGAAAGCAAGAAGGGCCTTTTATGCCATCAAAAAATCTATCCAAATTGAAGTACCAATTAGAATCTGGCTCAAAATATTCCAATCAGTCATAGAACCTATTATTGCATTATATGGCAGAGAAGTGTGGGGTCCTCTCCTAAATCACGAATTTGAAAAATGGGACAAAAATCAGATCGAAACCCTGCATGCTGAGTTCTGTAAGAGCATCCTCAGAGTACAGAGGAACACACCGAACAACACATACAGGGCAGAATTAGGCCAATACCCTCTACTAATGCACATTGAGAAACAAGCCATTCAATTTTGGAAACACTTAAAAATGAGCGACCCCAACTCTTACCATTTTAAAGCCCTTAAAAACCATGAAGTGAACCCTGAAAAAAGTCCCCTGATTCAGATGGTCCTGAAGCTGCAAAAACAGACTAACATGACTAACATGACTAACAACATCCAGCATCAGGACACTGAAATATTAATCCACAAAATTCGGCCCAACCAAATTATAAAAGCACAAAAAGAAGATTATCTAACCTATTGGAAAGAAACAACAGAAAAACAAAGTAAACTTGAAAGTTATTTGGCCCTAAATAGGGATTACACAACTGCAGAATATCTGCGTACAGTGAAAGATTGTAAACTAAGAAGACAAATGACGAGGTACAGACTGAGCAGACATACTCTGACTATAGAGACGGGCAGATATATCGACAGCACTGGCTGCCCAAAGAGAGCCACATCTGCCCATACTGTACCCATGGGGAAGTGGAGACAGAGCAACACTTCCTCACCAGCTGCCCTAACTATGAAGAAATTAGAAAGACATTTTATCCCAAATTTGAAACGTCAAACTGACTTCAAAATGTTAAACAAGAAAACAACTTCAATATTTATTAGGTGAAAAACAAGATTGTATTTTACTAGCAGCCAGATACATTGACACCCGTCACAAAAGGAGGGAGGAGTCAACAAATCAGTGATGCGCCCACAAACACACACCACACTAAATTTTTAATTGTTCATTGCACCCCTTTGTTACATGTTCCTGGGGACGGGGTTTATCTGGGTCTGTGACATATCGGACCCGGGAAGTAGTTCGTTGTAGTCCCTTACCAGCCGTTTTTGTAGGCATTAAACTTCCAGAATTAAAAAAAAAAATATCTCTGTTTGCATTGAACTTTCAGCGCTGCAACTTTGCAGATATTGTTTATGCTCAAACAGCAACATTACACACTAACGTTAAAAAGTGAAAACGCAAAATCAACCTCCCCTTTAAATTCTTTTGCTGTGGTATTGAAACTGTCACCTATGATTGCCAATTAATATAATATAATCTCTAGTACTGGTATCAACTATTAAAACACTGGTATCACGACATACCTACTCCTCCATATACGCCAGAAAAAACAAAAATAGACAGCAGACAAGGTCAGCTTTATTATGCAGCTTATCTCCAGTATAATCTCTTAATTATTAGGCTTAGTAAATGGAGTCCTGCTAATCTCCATTCTCCATCTCCAGTGCTGAATGTGAGTAATGCTTAAGCACACACCTTGGGAAGATGGGAAGGGCATTACAATGAGTGATTAATGAGCAGAGAGAAAAGTAACAGTGTAGCTAAATGACTGCATCCCTGTCTCTTTTGTTTCAGAACACGTGTCACGCAGGACCGACTGATTACAACTAATCAGATGAACAGACAATGAGACGCCCTAATAAAGTGATGCTCCACAAGACAAGGAATTCCTTGTTTTCATCTTGTTAGCTTTTTTTTTTTTGCACCAAAACTAGTCATTTTGATATGGCCATTTTCCACCCTCTCTGTGCCCCTTAGAATTAAACAGACCATTCATTGCTGCAGTTTCGCTATGTGTATAGAAGTTTGCCATATTCTACATTATAATAAGCACTGTTAATGTTTAAATGTGGGCAGTCAAGTGTTTTAGGTTTCTGATTTTAGAAATTCGCTATTTTAGAATGAGCCAATTGAAAAGATGATCTTTTTAGGCCAGAAAGATTTGATTCCTCATGACGAGACCCCTATAAAAATATTTATTTTTTATAGAGATTTAAACTTAATTTCATGTAAATATTATATAAATAAATGTAAATAAAATTAAAATGTAATTGCGTAATTGTTTGGAAGTCTATTCTAGTGTGTTCTCTTCTCAAAAATAAAAAATAAAAATGGGGGAAAATTTTTTTTGATTAATTTGAGGCCAATCTTAAATGTGTGGGCTACATACTTTGTCTCCATGTCCTAAGTGCTCATTCTTGACTTCCGCCAGGGTCTTCCAGTTTGTGTTTCCACCACCACCACCAGGTCCTCTCAACTCAGTCATCGACTGTCCATCCATAGCATGTCCTTCCTTATCATACCTGTTAAATACACACACAAAAAAAGGTCAGCCTCTAATGCTGTCAATCATCAAAAAATAAATCCGTAAGACATCTGTTCATCTCTACATACAAGGCAATAGCTCATCTGTTCAGGCAGATAAGTAGCTGATATCTTAACTAGATCTACAGAGAGAGAGAGCTAGGGAAAAACAGCAGCGGTGGTCACAGAGACGCTGGGGGCTACTTGTGAAACGAATCAACAGTGTAGGAATGGTTCAGGGAGATGGGGTCAGGGCTGCAATGGTGAAATCAGAAACCCATTTTCACTCACGCTCCGGAGTGGCTGGGAAGACAGAGGTTGGAGAGAGAGAGAGAATAAAAAAACAACAAAGCTCACTCAGGATGAAGCAGTGTGTCTGAGGAATCGATACCGCATTATAATCTAGAGACCGTAGGCCTGGTTACCAGAGGGGTAGGGTGGATCGGTAAATACAAGGGTTCAGGGCTTGTTCTGGGTGGCACGACAAATTGAAAATATCCACGTTAATAGACAAGCGTGTGGCCATGGCTGCTTGTGCTTTGTTTGCCATGTGAAAAATGGGTTTAATTCTAAAGCACGGTCTCTACCTTAGTTTTCAGCTGCTTTGTTACATCACTGCACTTACGTACTTCCCAAAATAACTTCCTAAATATAGTGCTAGTTGTGCATTGCAAAAAGGTTCAGCCTACTTCTGATTACATTTTTTTTTTTTGTCCCCAGCACACTACAATGAAAAGTGGATATTCAGAAAAGGCAAGCGTATTCATACGAAAGTGACGGGAACTGATACTGTGCTGGAATAAAGCAAGAAACTAATTGTGAATCTTGAGAATGACTAAAAAATAAACAATACCGCAGAATAAAACAAACGCTTCACATGGCCAAGACTTGATGGTGTGCGGTAATTGGCTGACTGAGCCTGAATGTATGGATGACGGACGGTGCCATCGAGGAAAGCAGAATGAACACGGGAGGAGCAAATTGGAAATGGCATGTGCTTTAGAGCAGTGGAGTGACAGGCTGGCGCTCAGTGCAGCGTGTCTGAACTGAGCAGGGTAGACAACAAGAGGAAAGCAGCGAGATTGAGCACTGAACGGACTGTCACATGTCAGAGGACATGAAATACTTGTGACAGGAATAGTAAGAGAGGCAAGAAAATTAAGAATCTATGAAGGGATGTCATTAACAAGTCTTGGTTCAGTGCTGTTTCTCAGTAGCTATGAAAAATTGTGGTTTTAAAAAATGTGTGAATAAACTATTTGAACAACGTGTCAATATGGTATAACTAGGTCCTTAAACTAACCAAAAATGATAATTGTCATTACTCGCCCTCAAGTCAATCCAAACCTGTAAGACCCTCATTCATGTTCGGAACACAAATTAAGATATTTTTGATGAAATACAGGAGCTTTCTGACCCTGCAGAGACAATGCAACTGAAATGTTCAAGGCCCAGAAAGATAGTAAGGACATCATTAAAATAGTCCATGCGACATCAGTGGTTCACGAGTCATGGTAATCTCCTAAACACGCAGCAGACTTGACACAGAAGAGAAGAAATTGTTGAATGAAGGCTCTATTTTTGCTTTCTTTGCGCACAAAAAGTATTCTTGTAGCTTCATAACATTACAGTTGAACCACTGATGACACATGGACTATTTTAACTATGTCCTTACTAGGGATGTGCGCTACGACTAATTTGACTGTCGTTTAAACTAAAGTTTTGTATCCAACTAGACTAAAAGCTAGAAACCCCCCCCCCCAAAAAAATGGCAAAAGAAAAAAAACTGCGCGTGTATAACAGCCTACACTTAAAATACTTAAAGGTCCCATGACATGCTGCTTTTTGGATGCTTCTATATAGGCCTAAGTGGTCCCTAATACTGTATCTGAAATCTGTTTCCCAAAATTCAGCCTTGGTGCAGAATTTCAGCCACTATGAGCCAGTCCCACAATGAGTTTTACTTAGGACGTGCCATTCCTGTGTCTGTAGCTTTAAGGACGAGAGAGGCGGGGCAAGGTGGAGGGTGGGGGTGTGGCCTTAACCAGCTTACGCTACCATGTGCTAATGTTGACAGTGGATGTATCGCAATGGCTCGCAGACACGCAGTCAATCAAGCTTTTCAGTTTGACCCAGAATCTGATCAGGATGGAGAAGCACCGGATGAAGAAGTTGCAACTCAGCGGCTACAGCAGGACGTCTCCGAATGGTTAGTTTAAAATATTGTGTCTGGATACGGTACTTTAGTTGGTTTGTTTATGTATGCTGTTACAGTTATTATCATGTAGCTAATGCTAGCCATAGGCTCGGATGAAGGAACTAAAAAAAAATACTTCAGTGTTCATTTGTACATCGAAACACTGAGCAACTGCCATGCTTCGCTCATTTGCAAGCCATGATGTCTCTTGAGGAAAAAAAAATATTGCGCTAACCTCGCATGGTAGTAGCTCATTTTCTCATGGGCAGGCAAAGCAGAGAAAGGGGAGGTAACCTTCCCCCGTATGACGACATAAAGGGAAGATTCCAGATTGGGCCATCTGAGCTTTCATTTTCTCAAAGGCGAAGCAGGATACCCAGGGCTTGGTTTACACCTATCGCCATTTCTAGCCACTGGGGGACCATAGGCAGGCTAGGGAAACTCATATTAATGTTAAAAACCTCATAAAGTGAAATTTTCATGCCATGGGACCTTTAATCTTTACATCACACTGTCAAATCCCTCAATGAAATCTGCTAAAAATAAGTCACGATTATGCCGTATGCTTGCCTCACGTTATCATCATTTAATTTTAGGTGGTTGTTAAACAGAAAATAAGGAAGAGCATACACTCAACATAAACCAGTGCATAAACCATTATTTATTCAGATCAGCTGGAGCAATGCAGAAATGGAAAATAGACTGACAGAATTCTTCATTTTCATATAACGTTAGCCAACATATTAAAACAAGTCAAAAACAATAGGAAAGTTTATCAAGGAATAGCATTAAAACGGCTTTTAAAATTGTACTTCATCTTGGCTATATTGTCTAAAAACAATGCTGGTTTTACTTACTCAGACCATGCGCATTTGTTCAGTGAATATAACATGTTAACGTGGTCTGGTGAAAGACGGGACTAGAGGTGATTCTGCGCTTGAAAAAAAAATAAATAAAAACCTGCGCTCGGCAAGAACCGAAGTCACAGGCACGCAGAGAGATAACTACAAGCAAGCAGACAGTTTCGAAAAGAGCCTGGAAATCCCGCACCACCACCAAAGTGGGTCTTAAGCCCTATTCGGACTGGATTAGTTTTACAAGAGTAGATGGAGTAATGGTAATTTACCACAGGACATCTGTAATATTAATGGCCAATTCGCACGGGATAAGAAGTCTCAGTAAAACTACCAGAAGTGGGAGGAGTAACTCTATTTACGCACCGCCAACACCTCCCTGTCGTCATGTGCGTGCTACATCCATCGATTTATTAATTAAATTAATGAAATTATGACTGGATTCTGTTTGCAATAGACACTTACCTAAAGCTAACAGAAGTTTCATGCCTCTAACAAGTGCTTTCGAGTCATTAGTTTCGACCTTCTTTTTGATCTGAACAGTATGCATTGTCATATTCAGAAAACATTCGAGGTTTGCCGCAGACTTGTCCCACCACCTAGAACGCAACTGAATGTTTCTTCAAGCGTGGAAAAAACGCGGAAAACTACTTTTAAATAGGAAATTACGAAATATTTACGTACATATTTACAGCTGGTCTATTTGCACGGGATTAGTATTACCTGAGGTAATTCTTCCGGACCTTTTTACAGAGGGTCCAAGTCACCGTAATCTTTACTGACATTGTCCGTAATGATTACTGAGATGGCACATTCAGACAGGACTAAAATCACTGAGAAGCTCTGGTAAAAATTATTTTACCCCACCTCCCCATGTAAAACTACTCCCGTCCGAATAGGGCTTTAGAGGAATAGACGGCGCGAATGGGATCGCGGACCGCAGCGAAGGGTTGTAGTGTATGACATGATTGATATTTGCTGGCTTTGGCTAGCCTGTATTGAATATAATTACGCATCGCTCCAGTAGAGTTATTGTAAGCTGATTTGACATAACACAGTTTATACAAAACTTTTCCGTTTCCTTCTAATTCAAAATAATCCCACACATTGCTGGTTCTTCACGTGGCCATTTCGAGCTCGCCGCAACTGACATGAAGAAAACGCCTGCGAGGTCTGAGGTAAAAATGTAGTTTCCGCCCAGATACACTTTTAAAAATATTTATACATTTAAATATTTTGATATTTATTATTTTTTTTCAAAAGTTTTATTTTAGCTTGTTGTTAAAATGTTTTAAATGTAATGTTAAAATTATGGTAATTTTTTCTCTCTCGTGTAATCGACTATCGATTTCAGTGTCAACTAGCAGGAGCTGTACCGTTTAGTCGACTAGACTCGCACATCCCTAGTCCTTACTACCTTTCTGGGCCTTGACCGTGGAAGTTCACTTGCTGTCTATGGAGGGACAGAAAGCTCTCAGATTATCAAAAAATATCGCCACATCCCAATACAGTGTTCAGAAAGGAAATTAAGTGTACTACGGAACCCCTAAAGGGAATAAATAGACTACGAAAAGGATAAAAAAATTTCAATACTTTCTCTCGCAATTAAATCGTTGGGTAATTATACTGTATATAAATTGCGGGCATCAGGGAGCCACTACTAATATGCAGGGCATTGAAACCGCTCTCATTTCACTTTCGAGATTTGCGATCACACAGACTCTATACTAAGGAGCGGCAGTACTTACCATACATTTTACAAAATTAGATATTTGTCAGTGGTGCTCAGTATCTGCAAATCATTCGCCATTGTCCTATCAGTCATCTCTCCTTACTCTGTGTATGTGGTAAGTAACTTTCATGTGCTGTAATTTAACGGGCAACCGCTAGCTAGCGGCTAATGTCCCTTTAGTGGCTCCGTAGAACACGTTATTTGTTTTCCGTGCCTTTCTGATTTTCCGTATTCCGTGGGGTTTTCCGGATTCACGCTTTGGTGCACACCTCTTTTTACAGACAAAAAAAAGGCCCATTTGTCAATAGTGTAGTTATATAGCATAAAAGTCATATTTTAAGTTGAAAACAAGTAATATTTAAGATATCAGTATAAAACTACTTAAGTTTCAGTTTGTTTCTCACACAATGCTACTGTATGGCTTCAGAAAACATAGAATATAAACGCACCAGTCATACGGACTGCTTTCATAGAGCTTGGCAGTATAAATCCTCTTCTGCTATATGGAAAAGCTTAGACATTCTGCCTAAGATCTCCTTTTGTGTTTCACAGAAGAAAACAACACTGGGGTGGAATGATATGGGGTGAATAAACAATAACATTTTCATTTTTGGGTCAACAATTCCTTTGACCTGGAAACAGCACGGCAGCAATTGTTCTCTTGAAGCTCACTGTACAGTACAATAGTGTTCCCCGAGGAGAACTTTGCTCATGGGTGAGCCAAGCGGAGACCCCCAAAAATTTATTTAAACAAAACCAGAGTCACAAAAACTAGTGACCCTCGCTTAATATCTCAAATTGAGTTTGATGGAGACATCTAGTGTAAGTACAGGGAGTGCAAGCACAGACAGACTCCTGGGTGTGTGTTGCTTTATTCCGCATGCTGGTTTGAAGGCTCTGACAGGTGGGGTGGAGGCAGGAGAGGTTCCGCTGCCTCTGAGAAGACTGTCGAAAATGAGCCAGTCAAAGTAATTGGCAACCTATGAGTAAGAGCGCATCAGCGAACGAGAAAGAATGATAATGAACAGGGCAAGAGTGGCAGGGTGAGAAGGAACGATGGGAGGCATGACTGATGGTGGAGTATGAAGTCCACTCTGCAGGAGCAGCAGACTGAAAGTGGTCCTAATCTCTGACGCCATCTATTGGACAAGAGACGACTTACATCAAAACGCTGAGATCCATTATCTAGTATCATTAAGGGTTAGTTTATATACTAGTGTATAGAAGCTTCAGCCAAATATGTAAACTGACTGCTACACTAAAAACAACCGAAGCAACTACCCTTCAATTAAATATTTTTAGAGCTAAGCATTAAAAGACCCACAAATGTAAAATTCCATGATATGCCCAGGTTCTCCAAGTGAGAATTACACAAAACTGACACTCAATATTTACACACAAAAAAAATTTAAAACGTAAAATGTTTATCCATTGGTAAGATCTATTAAATAAGATTATTAGCATTTAATAAAAATCACAAAAGTAGGCAAGAACATGCATTAAATATTCCTTCAATTCCTGCACTATAACTTTAGAAGAAATACAACACCCACATTATCAACACCAAATTACACAAAGTCAGAAACACTGACAGTAAAGCATCACGGTGACGACGACGACGACTCCCTATACTGAGCTCTGGAGCGTGAGAACGAAGGAACCTCAATCAATTAGATTAATTGGACTGACTTTAAATGGCAGACAACATGTGTGTGCCCCAACATGTTCAACTCAACGAGGACCAGACTTCAAGGTTAAATCCCACTGGGCCTACAGCTTAACAGATCAAAGATGGACATCGTCATTTGAGTCAACATAGTACTATGTTCACACATTTTACTTCTATAATGTAAAGCATTTCCAAGTAAAACTGTTTCCAAAACGAGCAAAAATTATTTATATGACAGATGGTTGGAGAGGGGCTGATAAACAAGAGTGCTTAGTGACAATCAAAAAACTTCAGAGGCAAATTGCTTAGTCAAAAGCTCTTTGTATAAAGAATCAAACAGTAGCAGTATTTGGATTATATAAGCTGAATATTTACAAAAGAATATTTATTAACAGTAAGTGCTATAAAAAAACATGAATGTACAGTAATAGTTTGTTTCTCCAACAATTGGCTGTAAAAGATGAATAATACTATTTATGGACTGAAAAGAACTGCACTTTTATTTATGTGGTACATTATTTTTAACCACTGGTGGCAGAAAAACGGACTGCTACAACAGCTGTAAAATAAAGCTACAACTTCAAGAGGTCTCAGAAGTAGAAAACTGGCACAGTGTGTCAAGTGGCTGAATGAGTCCTCATGCTGCAGACCTCAACAACACCTCCAGGTTCAAAACAGCACTTACTGCAGCTCTACTAATTGAAGGGCATCTATCGATTCCACAGTGGCCCGCTGGACCTTCAGAAAGCTGGCCAAGAGGCCATGCACTACACATTGGCCCATGATTTGAAAGCTCATTATCTATGGCTCTCCAAGTGAGAAGAGGACAGACGTGAGCCCAGAGACTAAGCAGTTGAACTTACCTACGACTGGATCAGCAAAACTCAAGTTCCGAAACGTCACTGACAAAGAGCATTTTTAGCCCCTCAAAATGCAAGGAAATATGCCGGTCCAAGCCCTACGCACAGCCATGCATAGAAACCAGATGCTTCGAGCTGGCACTCTGGGACTATAAGGAAAGCTGCTGTGAGATCACTACCTCTCCGCTACCTCATCCCGCTGTGTTCAGTCACATTCCACTACCCTCATTATGTAAATGAAGCCTACAGATCCCCCCAAAATAATTACCCTCTCAAACTTGCAGACTAGAGGCTGGTGAAACAGAGGTTTTAATCGCTTGTCAAAATGTGAAAAAAAAAAAAAAAAAGTGGCAGAAAAAAAAAAAAAAAAAAAAAAAAAAGAGCGAAATTCAACTCTGCAGCCCTGTTATGCAACGCTTTCATCTTATTTCCCTTCAAGGCTGGGGGTCTGTGTTACTGGGAGGTAAATAAATGGAGCACATGAAGAGGAATTGATTGAAACCTGCAGGGAGAATGAAGAGACACTCGTGGATGGCTTCAGCCAGGTGGGCTGTTAGGTGGCAAGTATGGATTGTTAACAGGTAGGGAGGAAGGATTAGTCAGTGTGGCACTGTAACAAACAGGGTTAAGTGAGGTTGAAGGCTGAGCAACAGTTCATGACCATGACCAAGCACACGGACCATTTAAAGGGATAGTTCACTCAAATTAAAATGATCATTTACTCATCCTCATTTTATTCCAATTAAACCTGTATGATTTTATTTTATTTTAAAGAACGTTGGGGTTGAAACAATAGTAGACCCTTAAAAAAAAGAAAAGAAAAAAAAAAACGCATCAAAATGTCTTTTCTTTAGAGACAAAAAACCACATTGATTAAATGCTATTCAGTAGAGTAAATGCAATTATGCATGCAATTATGTGTTCATGTCACTTCATAGTCTAATACATAAACACCTAAGGAAGTCAAATGTTCCCATTGAATTTGGCATCTTTAACGCTCTTTTTTTTCTTTTTAACAATTATAAAACAGGCCAGAAGTGGAATATATTTTCTATTTGCGAATGGAACCATAATGATTTTTCATTTTGCTCCATAATGAAAATTTTATATATGAATATACAAATTTTAGTGGTGCACCTCATTATTCGTATTATTTTATGAAATAATAGAAAATGTAGTTAATAATGCAAAATTTGTGAACCAAGATGATTCCCGTTCAGCTACCACATTCATATAAAACTCTACTGCAATTTGAAAAGTGCTTTATTAAACACTTCATTTTTTTATTTATTTGACAATTTCTGTTTGCAACAATGACTGTTGTTTACTCAAATAATCACAATCTGGTGATTATGTAATGACTGTGACAGGTCTATCTGAGATATTTTAAGCTTTATAATTATTAATTTGGCACACCTAAATTGGCAAGAGAAGGCAGAGGAAAACATTAAATGAGTCATAACAGTTTTTCAATTCCTTCAGTAGCCAATAAGAATCTGAGGATTAAGACAGCGCCTGTACTCCAAAAACACAGGCAGCCATCATATACTGCCTTGTATGAAAGTTCAGTGCCGTCGTATTCCCCAGAGCAGAAATAAACATTCCTGTTCTCAAAGGAACCAAGTCACACGAGTCCACTAGGGGAAACTGAACATCTTGGCAAGGGATTAGCCATGATTTGCATTCCTATATCAGCCTGAATGCAAAGCACACCAGAGCGCCACTGATAGAGCTAATCTTGATATCAAAGGCATGAGCATGCTCACCCTCTCGGAGCTCTAGAGTGTGCATTTTAGTGTCTGCTCTCTGCTTGTCCCAATTCTCACAAGTGGAGAAATAAAAACAGGAGCGCATCAGAACGCATCTGTTTCATCTAGGACAAACACTTAACAACAGATGCAGCGTATGGTCTCTGAAACCGAGAGAAAAATCACTCACCATCCCCGCAGTTTATATGCCTCGGGAATGTCAGGGTTGATCATGACCGTGCTGCTGTAGAGAGTGGAGAGAGAACGCCCACCAAAGTCAGACAATCTTGCTCCCTTAATGGCCAAGATAGGCTGCCCACTGCCATCAAACGTCTCTGCCTGGAGAGTGAGGGAAGGAAAGAGAAATAGTTAAGCACTGAACAACTGCACATACTCCAACAGTGTGACATTTTTCTTGCAAGCACCAGTGCAAAGGATCTAAGTATTTTCCATCTAATTGTGGTTTTATGCATTTGGTCTTTTATGGCAAATCCTGATTAGATGAGAATGGCTGACATTCCAAACAGAAGCCGACATCTGGCAGCTGTAATGGAAGAGGGAAGTTTCTCCCAGTGCTTGACAAAAACATAATCTGGTACAAGATCAGAGTGTTTAGGGCTGGATGTCACTGTTTGCATGAGGATTCCAATCAGCTGTGATACACAAATGTTTGGAGTCCATAATTTATTTTTATATTTTCTTTTTCGAAAAGTATTAAGAAACTAATACTTTTATTCAGCAAGCATGCATTAAATTGATTAAAAGTAACAGCAAAGACATATGCTACAAAAGATTCCCATTTAAAATGAGCACTGTTCTCTTTTGAACTTGCTATTCATCAAAGGATGAGAAAAAAGTACAGTTGTTCTGCCTAATATTTCAAACAGAAACACCATTGGATGATTTCTAATGTGAAACATTACAATCAGTTTTGCAATACTTCGTGATCCACAAAAAAAATAACAATCTTAAATAGTATTACAATTAGAGCTGCACGATTCTGGATAAATTGAGAATCACGATTTTTTTGTCTCGAATTGAGATCACGATTCTCCCACGATTCTGAACTAAACAAAACAGTGTGTGACAAAATATTATTACTGCAGTCTATTTAAAAGCGTTTAATTAATTTGAATGAATTACTAAACATGTTAATATATATATATATATATTTTCAACATATATTTAAACAAAATTTTTTTTGAAAAAAATGGTTTGAATGAATGATTGACTCACTCATAAATACTTCACTTGTTTTATTTAGCGTTTTTGAACAAATCTCTTGAATGATTCAATGACAAATATATTTTTAACAGTCACTAGGTGGCAAAACAATCGACATTATTTGAAGTGACAGTTACTTTCAAAAAGGGATTTACTCTATTTACTACATTTACATGCGCACGAATAATGTAAGGACTTAATCGCATTATGATGTTTACATGTCAAGAGCAAAGCTCTTCACTCCCATTTACATGCAATTTCCATTATTCTTATTATTCACGAGTTGTTTTTTTTTTACTGCCACACATACCCCACTGGACAGCACAAATGATGGACTCAGAAAGAGCAGGTGTGTTACTTGCCACTGTTTTAATTTAAGTCTAGGGCTGCAACTAACGATTATTTTAATAATCGATTAATCTGTCGATTATTTTTTCGATTAATCGATGAATCGGATTAAAAAAAAAAAAAGCATTCATTTCCAACCCTTTATTCAAAAACAGAACTAAAATCTTTAGAAAGTGCACAAACATGTTGCTCCTTGAACATCCCTGAGCTGTTATAATAATAATAAAATAAAATAAAATGGACTAACACAAAAACATACACATGTATGCTTTACATCTGGGGTGCAAAAATTAAATAATTTAACAACACTGCGTCGTTAGCGTTGGTATTGTATCAGACACCTGCACTTAACATTATATGAAAATCAAGCTCAAATGGAGTTAATAATGTTTTTGACCAGAGAATGACGGAGATGGAGTGTTTTGTCTGTCGTTAGAACGGCTGTAACTGTTATGCAGTGCATAAGTGCATTATGCTTTCATCAACTTTTACAGGTTATATAACTTTGATTGTAGCTATATGGGCGCTTAGTTTTTCTTGTTGTTTAATACACTTGGCCAAAATCTCAAATTAAGCGCTTATGCACATAATGCACAGGATATTTAAAACGATATAGACAGCAAATAACTAATTCTTCTCCACTCTTCAAACACACAAAAACATTATCCTTTACTGACATAGTGTTTGAGTAAAGAAAACGCTGTACTATTCAAACACCAATTATTTATTCACCCTTGCATTGCGAAAAAGCAGAGATCTCATCTTCTCCAGGCTGTGCGCGCGTCAATCTGAACGGAGGCGGGTGAAGTTACGAGGTCTCGCTGAGAGCTCGATGATCCAATGGCGTTACAGTTTTACTGACAAGTTATTTTAATGCTTATAATTGGTTTACTATTTTTAAAACTCTCTGATTTAAAATAATAAAACGAATTATAAGCGACTCAAGTTTGGATAATTTTTCACAGCACCTGACTGGGCTAGGGTATGGCAACTGCCATACTCTGCCATACGCAAACGCCGCCCTGCTCCCACACCTTGGATGACTTGGGTCGCACGGATTTCTCTGCCTCCGCCATGTATCTTTCCTCTACCTCCGCTCGTTTTTTTTTTTTTTTTTTTTACTTTTTTTTATTTATGAGGCGCCAAACTCTGCTAGCATCCGTGCGAGAGAGACCGAGTGTGTTCACTCCACTCCGCTCAACTAAAGTTTTTTTTTTTTTTAATAATCAAACGTCTCCGCGTCGCGCGACACAACGAATCGATTATGAAATTCGTTGCCAACGCTTTTAGTAATCGATTTTTATCGATTTAATCGATTCGTTGTTGCAGCCCTATTTAAGTCTAATGCAAAACACTTTTATATGGTTGTATTCCATTCTTTGGCGCCATAGAAATGCGACGGCAATTCGTTTGCTTACGCTGCCGTCGCGTTCTGCTCGCCGTTTCTGGATGAGGGTAAGGAACAGAGACTGGTGGCAGAGAGTTGTGTTTTCCCGAGAAATGTGATGCTTTCTTCCCCGCCATCGTTTCTAATCTGCCTATTATTACAGGTGCATGTCACATCATTCATGTCACAAGCACATGCGCACTTTGGTCAGAGCGGCAATAGGCTACTCCGATTAAGGTGTTTACATGCCTGTATATTTCGATTAAAATCATCGTACGCCACCTATGTTAATACGATTATGCTTGCTGCGATTATGAGCTTAATCGCATTATTCAAATCGAAGTATTGAGTTTACATGAGATAAAGTTTAAATCACAATATTGCCAAAATCTTATCGCATTAAGAGGGTGCATGTAAACGCTGTTTATCTGAACTGCAAACTTTCATCCCAGTATTTCTGTGATAATATGAATGACTATATAAGACAGAAATAATACTGTGCAGTTGAAAAGACTGTTTGTGAAGCGGTTTCTTACCCAAACATGTTAAATGTCGTCTGCTCTCTGTGTCAGTGGCATCGCGAACGCAGATTTGAACGTTGTATGATTTTTTTTCAAAGGTTTAATAGACACGGGCGAATCGTTGTCATTTAAAAATGAGATCGTGTGGGTGTTTGAATCGAGATCGCGATCTTTTAATGATTAATCGTGCAGCTCTAATTACAATCATCACAGTATTGACTAATTTTACAAAATCTATTTATTTTGTACTACAAGGCACTGGATAAGGTAAAATGAATAAAGATCGATGCGATCCGTTACGTACATCATTACCCCACATGGTGAGCTGGATGATTCTGCCAGACATGTCCATCAGTTGGATGTTCCTCTTTGAAACCTCACGACTGTTCTTGGTCATGATGCGCGTCACATCCTCTGTGTTTTTACACACTCCAATCACATCTGCAAACACACACGCCACACGGGTTTACAACACCAACAGTAAATAGGTTTGGGATGACTATACCACTCATCCAGAATGTAATTCCACAACACCCGTCAACGCTCCATTACAGCGCGCCATCTTAATCCTCTCATATCAGACGCCGTTATGAATCATTTAGCTGCCATTAGGAGCGTTTCACAAATCACTGCCAGCACCTGACTCAAATCTCGGATAAGAAATACGCCTGCTGCACCTCGGCGTGCTCCGACTGCCATTACCATAATTAGAGGCATGCTTATTGACTCCTCATTCTACCAGTGACAGCATCTTTCTCCTCTGGTTCTGCTAGAACCCGACAGGGACACAAAGTCAATCTGCGCCACAGGCCATTACTGTCATAAGCATTATTAATATTGCGTTCATCATCAACGTTATAATTACCACAACCTCCTGGGTCTCAACGCATTTGTTACGCAGAGCCGCGCCATTGTCTCCATCGCAGTTAATTATTAAAATGCTGGTTATTGATGATGCCGATCGCACAGGCCAGGGGAAGAAGCTCACCTATGATGGTGTCTTTCTCCCGGGACTCCAGGTCAGCAATGGAAACAAAGTCGCACTGCACCATGGGGACATCATGGCTGTCTTCGCAAGGGCTGATGGTTGTCTCACCGTTTAAAGTCATCTCATAGTCATTCTTAAGCGAAGAGAATTGTTTGTTGGCAATCTTCAGGGTGCCTTTTGAGATGTAGTAGACCTGAGGACAACAAGAGGGATGAATCAGGTCACGTTATCAACACATTTTTCTAATAATTTGTGTAGCCCTCCTTACACACCATATTAGACGAGAACATAATAGTGGTTCAACGGATCACAAATTTCACGGTTCGGATCATATTACGGTTTTTGAGCCACGGATCGGATCGTTTTTCGGATCAGCAAGATAATTTAAAAAATATGTAACTTTGCTTTCCATTACTCAAAGCTACTGTCCTTCTTCTATACCACAGCAAAAGCCTAAGAAAGTTCAAACATGATTAAAGAGACAAGTGAACAGCCTGTAAAAATAAGAACAAAAAGCCTACACAAATCAAGCATAGACGAATACAACAGAACAATGTTACAAATAAAATAAGGTCGGTAGTATTCAGGTACATAAATGTAATAATTAGGGATGCGTCAATCCGATAATCAGTATCTGTATCGGCTCCGATACTGTCATTTTCTGTGGATCGGGTATCGGTCAGACAAAACCGATCCAAATCCGATATTGTGCGTATACTATTCTGTGCTATCGTTAAGCCCCACGAAAGGCACAAAAACATTATAAAAGCACCAAAAAGTACTATATGCACTATATTTCAAGTGCTCGATTTTATTCAATTATTGTGCACCCGTGATTTTTCTGGAGTATCTTTTGCTGCTGAATTATCCACTAACCTAGTTTATAATAGTATTTTTGTCATAGATTGATATATTTTATAGTAGAGAAGTATAGAAATTCTATATTGATTTATATAAAAAAAATAAAAAAACCTGCGCTGGTATCGGATTGGATCGGTATCGGCAGAATTTTCGGTATCGGATCGGTTCTGAAAAAATGGTATCGTTGCATCCCTAGTAATAATTAAGTGTAAAATAACACTGCATAGTGTTTTATAAATTAAATATAGATTCATCTTTGTCAAAAATGTGTTTTTGTTGTTTGATGAGCGTAATGACAGCAGCAGGTATTTATAGACTGCTGTCCTTTTAAGACCTGATGCACGTATCCAATATAATGAAACATCCAATGTCTTTCTCAGCTGTTCTCGTTCACTTAAGACATAACTGACTGCATTTATCAGAAATGATTGTAGAGATCGGTATTGTGTCGTAATATTATGTGTATATGCGTCTGTTCAAAGGCAAGAAGTGAAGGAGTAATTAAGTGGGTTCAGTTTGGTGTTCGCGTGCAGTCTCTCTCTCTGCGTGTGCGGCTGAAAACAGCGAACACAAATAGATCGCTTGCGTGTGTGAACATGTACAAATGATAAACTTTCACTATATTATGGTTAAATTCCTCAATTAATCTGCAGATCACATGCGTGCCGAACCGTGGGGCTTGGTCCGTATGGATCACGGATCAGCTACGATCTGTTCAACCACTAAAGCACACATAGCAGGCCTTACCTTTCCCTGCTCGATGAGGGAGTAGAATTTGTCCACCTCATTATTAAATCCAGTTGCTCTGATCTCCCCCTATAAAAAACAATAAGCAAGAAGTTAATACTCTTTCTAGTTTCTAATCTGACCATTGCTGATGAATGCTTACGCTTTCATCCACAAGCTCCATGGAGAAGAGCTTCCCATCCCCTCTGGAGTTACTCCATGTGCGGATGGCACCCTTGTTGGTGACTCTGGCTCTAACAGTCCATCTGAAGAAAACAACACTCTCTTATTAATTATGACAACACAGTATGTTATGTGACATGCAACAGTCAATTGGATTGGAAAGAAAAATATTCAGGGGTGTGAGATTTAGACTGACTTTGACTGGTATGGATTGAGGCTGGCAATGGGAACGACTTTAGAGCTGCCTCCAGGAGTGTTAGGGGCAGCCATGGGCTTTTTCCCGAAGCTCTGAGCAGAAGGTCTGTTCATTGAACCTAATGAGAGTAGAAGAGAAAACCACACATCACTGCAAAGAACTATAATAAGGTAGAAAATCACACCTAGAGCACATTTTGAAATAATGACTGACTGTAATGACAACAATTCTGAAACAATCTTATGTGGCAATCTTGAAAGTGTGAATTAAAACAGCTGTCAAATACAGCTTGTGAATCCACACTGAAGTTAAAACTGTCAAAGAAGATTAGACTGTGCTCAAAATACATAATTAAAACGTCTTCAAATGCTTTTTGATAACAAAAAAGGGTATCTGCATGTTAAATAGAATGAAATTAAGACTTCCTATTCTTGGGAATAAAAATTACATTAAAAAAAAAAAAAACATGAATTTTCACACCATCAAACACAAGGTCACAAACACCACTTGATGGATAGATGTTTTAGCGTTTCCACTACAAAACTATATTTATATATTCCTTAGTGAAGTAATATTATATCCCTCCTCAACAAATCACATGGTTTTACATTCACCACTGACAGCACAGGACAAGTTACACATTTAAGTTTAATACTCATGAGTTGGATCAAATCCCTGACAAGAAATGCAAGCAACCACCTATTATTAGTCATGATATTAATAGTCATTCACTAGCACATGCACAGTAACTAAAGGAACAGCACACCAGCTGCAATATGATTCCTACCTTTTCTACTGCTGTTCTACTTCAGGTTTAAAACATTTCCAACAGACAGTGCAAATAGTAAAGTGGGGGGAAAAGTTGTTTGATTTAATAGTTCATTCATCAGTTCACCTAAAAACCGTTGGTCAGTGGTTCATTTCAAATCAGTTACCATAGTTACGATCAGCCTTTCATTTAAAGTGGAAGTGAAGCAGCCAGTCAAGTTTGCATTATTTAGTAAAGTGATTTCCACTTTAAAATATATATAACAAACACGATTAATAAAACCATTTTAAAGAAAAAAGGATGTTTTGTTATAGCTTTTAGAGCAAGGGCGCCGCCATCTTGCAGTACCACCGCGTGTGACGTCACGGGGTTGGTTCACTCTATTGGCCAGTAAAGTAATATAAGCATTTCTTTACTTTTTGAACACATAAATGTTACTTTAACACATCAATATTTTAGTTTGGTAAGGTGCTGTTCAAGGTGCATCCAGTAATTGACCTGATAATTCTTCTTTTCTCAGCAGTTTATGGTCCACTCAAGGAGCTTTCTCTGGATGAAATGACCATAGCATTCAAGGGAAAGTGCACTTTGAAACAATACATCCCTAAAAAACCTGACAAATATGGCTACAAGGTGTTTGTGTTGAGTGAGGCCAGCTCAGGTTATGTTTTGCAGTGGTCCATGTACACTGGCCAAAATGCTGATGCTGATTTAGGTGCCACCCATCTAATCGTTCGTCAGCTGATGGCCCAATACACAGGGAAAGGTGTACAGTGTTTCCCACAGACTTGGACTCTATTTGTGGCAGCACATATGCAAATTCATTCTCTGCCAGCAGGAGGCGCTTTAAAACCTTGTTCAGACTGTCAGCCCAAATCCGATTTTGTGCATATCCGGATTGAATCCGATCTAGATGACTGACTGTCCACACAGTGCATCACAACTGTTCATATCTGATTTGCGTGTCCATAAGCGTTCTTTCGTTTTATATAATGTGCGTTGGTTTCTATGGCAATGCCGTTGCTTTGATATGCCAACACTAAAAACAACATGAGCAATACAGTTTGCAATACAAATGTTGTCTAATGACATGACAACATGTTGAAGTCGCGCAGTATTATTATTATTATTATGGATTTCGTCTTGTGAGGCAGCGGCAGAAACATTGGAAGCTGGAATGTGCAGCTTTATTCTGTGCTGCCATCTCCGCTGGTTTCAACACTCAAAGAGGTGCGTATACTAGCAGTATATTGTCTTTTTCTGCTTGACTTGAAGTTCGCAACTACACAAGCTTGTTTCTGCAAAGACTTTTATTATATTTTCTACAAAGATGTCTTACAGTTGTACGTTTTATGTGGCATGAAAACGTGAAAAAGCTAGGCTAAAACCGATCTGAGCGGTCAGACTGAAACGGATTTGCAGGAATGCGATTTGAATAGGATTCCAAACCACATATGAATGTAGATTGAATCGGATACGATCGGATTTCAATCAGATTTGCACAAAAATTGGATTTGGGTTGACAGTCTGAACGAGGCTTTAGAGCGGGGAGAGGCAGCAGTTTCCCCGGTAACGCTGTACACAAAACAGTGCTCCGCTCACAAACGCTGCTTTATCAGGCATTACATGCAAGATGAAATGAAAATGACATCCAAAATTTCCTGAAGACAGTCGGTTTCCTTCAGAAATACAGTGATATAAAAACACCCGCACCGTGTTTCGATTTTAAACCGTGCAGTGCTCGTTTATTCAATGAAGTCAAAGCTTTCTGAAAAAAATTTATTTGTGGCGGTCAGTTTTGATATTGTGGCGGGCCCCCACAAAAATCAATGTATGGGAAACACTGGGTGTACATGGATAGTTACTACGCATCATCAGCCATAGCAAACGAGCTGGCAAATAATGACACTGGTATGTGTGGGACAGTGAACTGCAAAAGGCATGGTATGCCTAGGTGCCTGAGACAAACTGAGTTGCCTTTGAGCAAAGGAGATGACCCAGTGTTCATGAGACATGGCAAACTGTTAGCTTGTGCATGGCATGACATGCTCTCGTCTCTTCATGGGAACTCATGGTTCGGAAACGTATCAGGTCAAAGCAAAGCGACACTGGTTTTCGGGAGATAAACTGACCTGTGCGTGTTGACAGGTACAACAGCTTCATGGGAGCAGACATCTCTGATCAGAGGATGAAAAACTACCTCTTTCCACACCGTTCAAAGAAATGGTACAATCCCATCTTCAATGCAATTCTGAGCATCGGTGGTGAACTCCCATATAATCTACTCCAAGTGTGCTCAAATGCATGAGCAGTTATACTTTTATACACACATATGTAACCCTGGATCATTTTTCTCAATAAATAAATGACAAAGAAAATATTTTTCTCTCACTTGTTTGATTGGGTTCTCTTTGTCTACTTTCAGGACTTATATGAAAATCTGATTATGTTTTGGGTCATATTATGCAGAAAATTCACAAACTTTCAAGCAGCACTGTATATAATAAAAACTGATTACATTATGTTTTATTTCCATACCATCACTTCCATTCTGAGACTGTAGTGGACGTGCAGTTGGAGCCGGAGCTGCATTCTGTTGTGGCTTTGACTGGCCTGTAACACAATAATTAGACATTGCAGGATAAATTTGATAATCTTAAATATCTCTAGACAAGGTGACTGACATAGTAGAACCTCAATGCTAACAACAAAATGTAAAATGTTTTAATATGAAACTAATACAAGTTTCCATAAAATTTGACAGTTCAAATGTACTTTCTCTCACCCTCCACATAAGGAGTTGGGTCTCCAATTTTTCCTGCCATCTGGTCAGCAGATTTGATCACGTCCATGTCCAATATAACTACCACACGTCTGTGTACAACATCAAACACAAAAGCTTGATAATATGCATTAATAAACATATGCTATTGTTAAAAGGTTTGAGGTCAGTAAGTTTTTTTGTTTTTTTTAAAGAAATCAATACATTAATTCAGTAAAGATGCATTAAAATGATCAAAAGCAACAGCAGAGAAATTTTTATAATTTATAAGTTTTCTATTTCACAAAAACACTGTTCTTTCAAACTTCCTATTCAGCAAAAAACAATGGAGAAAAAAAGAAAAAAAAAAAAATCACGGTTTCCACAAAAATATTACGCAACTCAACTGTTTTCAACATTGATAATACAAAATTCTTCCTGAGCACCAAATCATCATATTTGAATTATTTCTGAAGGATCATGTAACACCAAAGACTGCAGTAGTTGGCTACTGAGAATTCAGCTTAGCAAACAAGAATAAATGAAATTTAGAAACATTCAAATGGAAAACAGTCATTTTGAATTTCAATAATATTTTATAATTTAACATTTTTTGTATTAAATAAATGCAGACCTGGTGAGTATAAGAGGCTTCATATACACTTTTTTTTCAAATCTAACTATATACATGAAGCAGAGCCACAAAAATCACATATAAACACCCTGATATTAACAACTGTGAAAATCAGATCAAGACCTGGAGATTAATGCTTACCGCCCATCTTTGAGAACATTAGTGACGTTTCTTTTCAGCATACACACACAGTTAGAGGCCAACTGGTTTTGCTCAGCCATGGGATTGAGCTGTGTGGAGAGCATGAATGCTGGATGCAAGGAAGAAAATAGACAAACTATTAAAAAAAAATTATAATAATACATGGTGCCAGGTTATTTGCATTTTTATAGAATAGCTGAGGTTTGCATCCCATTGAAGAAACATTAGATCTTAATGGCTAATGAACATAAACATCACTCACTCTTAACTTTAAAGAAACTCCTTGTCCAAATTATCCCAACACCAGCTTTCAATGACATAAGCACCTAACATAGACATTTACATGTGTACCTAACAAAAATACTGCAGAAAAAAAATATATGCCTTTAGTGCTGATGACTATCCAAACACTAAAGTAACAGCTGTTTTGCGGAACACTTTACCAGAACAAGTCCAAAACAACATCCTGAGCATACAAATTACGTTCGATATAAAGGACAGACATCAAATTAAATTAAACACATCTGAGAACTAATTGAACTTACAGGACATGGTGTGTAGCCCATCACTCATCATGAGACGGAAACGGGACAAGCCATTTCCCCCATCAATCTTACGAATGTTCTGGAAAGGATATTCAACAGAATAAAGTTGACTAGCATGAAAATAAACAGTCTTGTGCCTTAACCAAACAAAGAAACAAAAGCAAAAAGATGATCAAGTAAACAAAACATTGAATAGCAACAAAACTGATATGATCAATGAAAAAATGAAAAACAAAAACAGTCCGATACACCTAAAAGTTTCAGTTTATGCCCACTGAAATACTACAAATAATGTATGGTATAATAGAAATGAAACATTACTATTTTATTTCCCTCAGATATCACAAAATCTGATTATGGCATTAATGTCTGCAATATCTGCCTTGGCATTATCATCCCTATTTTATAAAACGAAGTAACAAAATAATATGATTAACAGTGTGCAAGAAATCTGACAGTTACCACACACTGCAAAACAGGGTTGCTGACTTCAATTCCTTTTGTCAGGGACTGAAAAGAAAAGGTACACAATCACTCAACAATACAACATTTTTCAACCATTAAGTTACCATATAAAGTTAAATCAAATTAACAATATTAGTAAGTTCAGATGTGTGCCTTATTTCCACCACATTCAAAACACGGCGAAGAAAAAAAGACGACTGCATGATCCATTTTCCATCTACAATGTCTCTGACTTCCTTATAAGTTACACTTCAAATCAATTAATGCATGTAAATTATAGCTACAATGTGTTTACACTGAGCGGACAATATAGAACAATCTTTGCATTTGTGCTGCAACGTGTTAGCACGTAAAATTTTATTCAATCCACTTACAGTTAAAACATGCAATCATGGAAAATGAGATGAAACATTAAAGCCAATGATTTGATTTGATTTTGTTTTACTGTCATAACGTTAGTGAGGATGAAAACTTCCTGGCTAACAGACTTAGCAAGCTTATGTTTGTAAACATTGAAATAACGCTGCTGCCTTATTCTTACCTCAATCGCCCCTTCTGACAGTCGAACAGTCATATTTTCAACAAAAATACTGCGAATCGAAGACTAAATCTTATAATGATAATAGACAACAACCGTCTCTTGCAACAGCAGTCTCCTGTATCCTCGCGCCAACTCTCTCCAAACGCGCGAAAGTGCGACACACGATGACGCGTTTCCCGTTGCCAGCAACTTCCGCTTAACTTCAAAATAAATATGAAACTAGCGAGCCTTATTTATTTATTTTTGACGCACACTAGTATTATTCCAGCTTCGATACACTAAAATGTCTTTGTTTTCTATTTGCATGTTTTAGACCATGTAACCTGGCACAGGTTTGTTCTATTTAAACTTTTCTTTTTAACATTTATTTAATGCCACAACAGCAAAATACACTTTTTTTAAATAACAATAGCTACCAGACAGAAGTTGCATGAATTTCAGTGCTTTAATTCATGCTTTAATTCAGTGATTTTTTTTTGTTTTTAAATTAACATCTTCCAAAAGATTTATGTATAAAGTCAAAAAATATTAAAATATTAGAAATTTGGTTTTATTATTGTGTTATGGTACTTTCTTAATAAACTAAATAATTGCATTGTTTTGTTTTTTTACATTTCAAGATGTGTTTTTTTTTTTTACTCAAGAAACAAAGCACATAAACTACAAAATTTTCATTCACGAGTTCACCTTCCCATCCAGTCCTGAAGGTTAATGGTAAACAAACTTGGCTTGTTGTCCGCAATGGAGGCTCGAACCCGAGGCTCAGCTTGAGTTCTGTCAGTTTTTGTGTTCTGTCATGTGTGTGTTTCAAGAAAAGTTGATTATTTGTTTCCAGTAAATTTTGATCAGTATTTATTTGGAAAAAAATTATAATCTCAAGTACATGTTTGTAAAATATCTTTCAGTATCTGAAAGAAGGCACCATTTCACTAAATCTCACCAAAAAGAAAAAGTAACAAGACACTTGGAATTTCTGGTCAAATTTCTTTAATTAAAAAACAAACAAACCGAGAAAAAAAAAATCATGACTTTTTAACAAAGATTAGGATATTTAGAACAACATTAATTTACATAGGGGAAGTAATTTTAAATCATCTGCTAGAATTAACTTTTAGGAGATATGTTCTTAATTTGCCTCCCAGTGGGGACCAACTACGCAGTCAACAATCACTTATGGACTCATTCTGCTAAATGTATGAAAACAATCTACTTTGGAGGAACATCAAAAGAGTGTGGTTTGTCATTATCTTTATCTGAATTGCCAGGGTTTGTGACTATAGTGGATGCTCCAGGGTTTGGGTTGGAAATTACTCCCAGGAAGAATGGCGTTTGACTTAAGTCATCCATTAGGGCAAAGAAAAATGGCTGATTGACAGTAAATGAAGGGTTAGAACGTGAGATGACCACACTTGTTGCTGCCACTGCCTCTGCCCCTTCTTCATTTATCTCAATATTGGACATATGCTGTACACTGGACACAAACAAGGGGCCCTCAGAGATGCGGTCCAGCTTTGGACGACTAAATAGCATTCCCAGACCTGGATTGGAGTAGAATAATTAAGTAGATGATTTTGAATCCATTGTGATTATAATAATGAGTCATAATGTGCATGAATTAGATGCAAGACATCTTACCCATGTTTGTCATGGCCTCTTGAAGGTCCTGTTTGAAGTCAAGTTTGAATTTTGGGAGTTTGACCTGCATGTTTCTTTCTCGTGGTAATCGATGGTAAATATCTGAGATATTGAGCTTAGCTGCAACGGCTGATACATTCACATGTCCAGATGTTGGCATTATTACTAGTAGACTCTTGTCACCTTTAAAGGGGAATCGAGCAACCTATAGAGGACAAATAGTGAGTAACAGAGTTCAGTAGTGAGGAACAGAGATTTAATCAGTGCTATTTATAAAGTAGCATCTTAAAGGCAGGAACCTGGGCGTCCAGCTCATGGAGGGTGAAAACGCTGAGAGGATACTTTGGCCCAAGCATCATATCCACATTAACAATCTGGTTTTCATCTATGTAGAAGAGCTCAGTGGAGGTGAAGTGAGGGTCAAAACGAGTGAGCCACTCTCCTGTGAGAGAGAAAATTAGACCTGTATACTTGACTTGTATAATTAGACTTCTGTGGTCCTTTATCGATTTACACTTGTGAAATAACAAGGGAACAATAATGCAACAGATCTGAGTAATGCAAAACCTCCGATGTGACTCACTGATGTAAAAGAGGAAATTGTGAAATACTTGCTGGTAACAGGTGTTTGTTCTGACCTTTGTAGTGCATAGCATTGATGAGCATCATAACGGCGCTGAGAGGCAGGCTGGACAAAAACTCTGAGATGTGCCCATTTGTGACTTTCTTAACCCATTCATTGACATCATTAACATCAGTCAATGTGGCCGGCTCCGAGTCATACAGTTTCTGAGAGTCTTCCAAAAAATCCTGTTTTGCTTTAAATCCTAAGGGAAAAGAGAAAACCATTCATAGCTTTGCATAGTACGGTAATAAACTGTCATCTCAACTTTCAATCAGAAAGCAAATATCAAACAGTAATCAAATTCCCAATCCTATTTAAAAGAAAAATAATTCATATGACCTACATACATACATGTATATGTATGTGTATGTGTATATATGTGTTTGTGTGTGTGTGTGTGTGTGTGTGTGTGTGTGCACGTTTTTGTGACAAATCAGGACATAGATTTGTATAATGACAAGGGTATGACATAGGTATTACAATGAGAAGGTGACTTTTCAGGGCATTACCCCATGTCCCCACTTTTCAAAACGCTTATAAATCACACAGAATGGAGTGTATTGAAAATCTGAAATAGCACAAAGTTTCCTGCAAGGGGTAGGTTTAGGCGTAGGGTTGGCGTAGGGCAATAGCACATAGTTTGTACAGTATAAAAACCATTATGCCTATGGGATGTCCCCACTTTTCACAAAAACGAACATGTGTGTGTGTGTGTGTGTGTGTGTGTATAAAGACCAGCAGCCGCCACTGGCGTGTATATATGTTTGTGTACTGTATATACACACACAGACAGACAGACACACACACACACACACACACACACACATATATATATATATATATATATATCAGTGGCGGCTGCTGGTCTTTCAAAGAGGGGAAGCTCATTTTCGGCCTACATCATAAAAATTGTCCATTTATTTATACGTAAATTCTGCCTTACGTTCCTTTTCAAGAGAATGCTCTGTGACCCTGTCGTACCAACTAGGCGTCTTTTCCAGTGACGCTAGCCTAGCCTACTGTATGAATGAACAAACAATCTAAAAATATATATATTAAACTCGACGGAGGAAATGTGGGAATTAGGTTCAACTGAAACAAGGAATGTGGTGTATAATAGGGTTGTCACGATACCATAAAAATGTCTTATGATACTATAGCAGCTTAATTTATAATTCAATTCTACAAAATGAATCAAAATTTAATAAATAAATAGATGTAAGTGAAAACAGACAATATTATTCTCTGAATACTTTTTTGCTATTGTTATCCATGAAATGATGTAAACAAAACTCATCTTAGCACTGCACAGAAGCTGCATGAAGTGATATTTTGATGTGGCATTTATTAATTTAGACTGTATTTATAATTACAGAAATAATGTTATGAGATTAATGTTTTAAATACTAAATTCTGAATATAGAAAATAATGTAATATGCCTACTTTTAGACGGGAAACTTAAAAACGGCCAGCAGGTGGCAGAAGTTCGTGTTTGAATCACTGAGTCATTCAAATGATTCTTTCAAAACGGCTGAATCCTTCAGGAGCGAATCAAATTACTCTATTTATGAATGACTCAGTGAATCAGTGATTCGCCCAAATCAAATCGAGTCCGATCTGCTATATGTTGCTGATTCTGAACGAACTCGTCTTCGAGATGAACGTGTTCTAACGCATTTTTAGTCAATAAAATGTTAACACAATAGTGCATATTTGACCATTATTTTTTTGACATTATAGGGGAAGCCGAGCTTCCTTGCAGTCTTAAATAAATCCCCACTGATACACGCATATATATATATATATATATATATATATATATATATATATATATATATATATATATATATATGAAGAGTTTATTTGCAAAACCGATAAATGCCACTTTCAAAAAAAAAAAAATGAGCTGATTGCCGTGCATTAATCTCCACATATAGCGATCTGAACCCTAAACACGTTTTGTCAAAAAGCCGGTATTGTCCCCTTTCAAGGCATCGCGAGTTCGCGTTTTACTGCAAAAGCCGACAAGTGCCCTTGTTGTTGTTTTTTTTTTTTTTTTTTTTATTGCATTTCAAACCATTACAATATTTGAAACTTAACAAGGGGCATACGGACATCATCACATGTAGATATAAGGGCTACACAAAGCATCATAATAAAAATATAGAAATTGAAAAACTTTTACAAATACCTTACAACATTTTCAAGAATGTTAAAAGTTTTAGAAGCCTTTGAATTCAAAGGTTTGGACACATTCTTAAAAGAAGTGAAAAAGATTTTACATCAGAAGAAAACATTCTAAAGTTAGGTTTACAGTGAATAGTTCTGGCTTTATGAAGGTGAAATTTACCCAGAAGACAAAGCAGTAATACAGTATGTTCAAGATTGCTGTTTTAGAATGAAAATCTGACAGGAAAATGATAGATTCTGTCATTTCTAACATTTTGTTACAACAAAGAGAAATTAACACGATAACTTCTGACCAAAAGACTTGGAGAATGGGCAATGATAAAACAGATGTAGAATAGATTCTTCATCAGTATTACAAAATGAACACAATGAAGATATATTCTCAGAAAACCTGCTTAAGAATAAATTAGAAGGGTAGTATCTGTGAACAATTTTGAAATGTAGTTCTTTAATTTTACATGGAATAAAAATCTGTGAGGAAGGGACCATAAGTTATTCAAATCAGAGTTCGGATAACAGATCCTCCATTTAGATTGTGCTTTAGAGGGCATCCTGGAGTTGAAGAAAGGGCATTCCTGATAAAGACGTTATTGCATTTTTTATCTAATACATAAACTCCATTAAATGCAAGTGTAGGAAAATGGTTGATTACAGAGCCATAACATAAATGTGCTTTAAACAAGGTTTTTAAACTGACAGGAATACTTTTACTCACTTTATTATAGCCCTTGTTGTTTGTGAACAGAAGCCGATAAATCCATTTTAGCGAATCAGCGCGCTGTATTCAGGTCAGGTGACAAGGCTACTTTCACTTTGAAAAGACGTGCTAGCTGAGAGGAGTTTCGTCAAACCTGACTAAAGGTGATCGAGGATGGATAATTTCTAGGAACTTGATGAACCTGTGATTTCTTCTTCAGGGTTTAAAGGAAAATAAAAGCTGAAACGTTTTCACGGAGCAGCACGTTACAATGGTGAGGAAAAGCTCCGTGTATTGCGTGTAATCACATCCATACAGTTTATGATCACAACAAGAACGTTTGTCAGGCATCTACATTGTCATCTGAGGAGATTACAAAGAGTATTTAAGAGTGTTTTTAAACTCTAAAACATTAAATGTTAGTTATCTGCTTTTGCCAAAAACGACTGTTGGAGTCATCTGCTATATGTTGCTGATTCTGAACGAACTCGTCTTGAGATGAACGTGTTCTAACGCATTTTAGTCAATAAAATGTTAACACAATAGTGCATATTTGACCATTATTTTTTGACATTATAGGGAAGCCGAGCTTCCTTGCAGTCTTAAATAAATCCCCACTGATACACGCATATATATATATATATATATATATATATATATATATATATATATATATATATATATATATATGAAGAGTTTATTTGCAAAACCGATAAATGCCACTTTCAAAAAAAAAAAAATGAGCTGATTGCCGTGCATTAATCTCCACATATAGCGATCTGAACCCTAAACACGTTTTGTCAAAAAGCCGGTATTGTCCCCTTTCAAGGCATCGCGAGTTCGCGTTTTACTGCAAAAGCCGACAAGTGCCCTTGTTGTTGTTTTTTTTTTTTTTTTTTATTGCATTTCAAACCATTACAATATTTGAAACTTAACAAGGGGCATACGGACATCATCACATGTAGATATAAGGGCTACACAAAGCATCATAATAAAAATATAGAAATTGAAAAACTTTTACAAATACCTTACAACATTTTCAAGAATGTTAAAAGTTTTAGAAGCCTTTGAATTCAAAGGTTTGGACACATTCTTAAAAGAAGTGAAAAAGATTTTACATCAGAAGAAAACATTCTAAAGTTAGGTTTACAGTGAATAGTTCTGGCTTTATGAAGGTGAAATTTACCCAGAAGACAAAGCAGTAATACAGTATGTTCAAGATTGCTGTTTTAGAATGAAAATCTGACAGGAAAATGATAGATTCTGTCATTTCTAACATTTTGTTACAACAAAGAGAAATTAACACGATAACTTCTGACCAAAAGACTTGGAGAATGGGCAATGATAAAACAGATGTAGAATAGATTCTTCATCAGTATTACAAAATGAACACAATGAAGATATATTCTCAGAAAACCTGCTTAAGAATAAATTAGAAGGGTAGTATCTGTGAACAATTTTGAAATGTAGTTCTTTAATTTTACATGGAATAAAAATCTGTGAGGAAGGGACCATAAGTTATTCAAATCAGAGTTCGGATAACAGATCCTCCATTTAGATTGTGCTTTAGAGGGCATCCTGGAGTTGAAGAAAGGGCATTCCTGATAAAGACGTTATTGCATTTTTATCTAATACATAAACTCCATTAAATGCAAGTGTAGGAAAATGGTTGATTACAGAGCCATAACATAAATGTGCTTTAAACAAGGTTTTTAAACTGACAGGAATACTTTTACTCACTTTATTATAGCCCTTGTTGTTTGTGAACAGAAGCCGATAAATCCATTTTAGCGAATCAGCGCGCTGTATTCAGGTCAGGTGACAAGGCTACTTTCACTTTGAAAAGACGTGCTAGCTGAGAGGAGTTTCGTCAAACCTGACTAAAGGTGATCGAGGATGGATAATTTCTAGGAACTTGATGAACCTGTGATTTCTTCTTCAGGGTTTAAAGGAAAATAAAAGCTGAAACGTTTTCACGGAGCAGCACGTTACAATGGTGAGGGAAAAGCTCCGTGTATTGCGTGTAATCACATCCATACAGTTTATGATCACAACAAGAACGTTTGTCAGGCATCTACATTGTCATCTGAGGAGATTACAAAGAGTATTTAAGAGTGTTTTTTTTAAACTCTAAAACATTAAATGTTAGTTATCTGCTTTTGCCAAAAAACGACTGTTGGAGTCATCTGCTTTTGCTATAAAACAAACTTTTAATATGTAAAAAAATTAAAATAAAATACTTTAAATTAACTTTATTTTTTTTAGTTACCTGTATTTGTTTAAATTATTATTACTTAATCAAAACAACCCAACTGCAGTTTGATTGATATTACTTGGAATGCCCAATAATAAAAAACGTGATTTCTGAAGAAAAAGAAAAAGAAACAGAGAAAGATGGATATTTTCTGGATGTCAATCATTAGTGAAACATATTCATGAATTTCATAACTCAAGCTCACTGAAGACAAATAAATAGTCAGTGATTAAATGAGAATAAAAAAAAAAAACGAATTACAAGCAATAGGACAAAAAACTACAGTAGATAAATAAGTAACTACAAATAAATAAAAAATGCTACAAAAAAGTAATTATCAAAATGTATAAAAACACAGCATAATTTTAAATATAATTAAATTAAATATATATTACTTCTTATTAAAGTTACAAAAGTGATTTAGTCAAGAGCAGTAAGAGATTTTCTCTCTTTTGTTGTTTGATTAAAATGAATGACAGACAGCAGGAATATTAGACTGCCAGTTGACATGTTTCTAGTACTGGTATATCACCCACCCCCAATTTTAAGTGACAAAACAAAAAAAAACAAACAAAAAAAAATTTTTTGCTTTTTGCAGTCACCATATCAACATCCCTGACAATCTGTTTTGTGGTATACATGCAATTCTCACCAGTTTTCAGATAGATGCGGCTGGCGATGGACAGGCTTCTTTTGCGGAAGTTGCGCAGGAGACTGCTGAGGGCAGTGTGGTAGCATGGCAGTGCATCCGCATGCAGGTGGTGTAGAAGCAGCTCTTCTGTCTCATTAGTTGCTCCTAAGATTCAGATAAACAATGTTAATGTCTTATTGAGCTAGATATAATAGCACTAAATTTGCAAAAATAAATGGGTGCCAAAAGAAAAAAAACTTAATATGAATGGAATGTAAACCAAAATATTTGTTATTTTCTGAGTATTTTGTTTTTCATTGTAGACTTACCCAGTGCGAGCTGTGAGAGTGCTACAGACAAGCTAAGAGGGGAAATGATGATATTGGGCTGCTCTGGACTAGGCTTCAAGTTTTCCAAGAACCAAAGGCCAAGCTTCAGAATGCCGTTGCCTATGGTCCGTTTAATCTGTTGGCTGGTCATGTCCCCATCACAGAGCGAATCAAGGTCCTCCTCAGAGGAGCCTTCTTTCTGCCCAGGAGAGGGAACTGAGGCTGAAGGATCTGCTTCTAGGCCATCTGGAGAAACTGTGAGTGCTTCTGTTATGGTGGGGTCAAGAGTGCCTTTCAAATCCTGAGAGAGACAAGGCGATTGAAGTGTCAAAAGTCTAATGTATATACCTTCAAGAATGTAACATTGTGGGATCTTACTGATATGGGTTTACTAGGCATCAGTGGGATGAGAGGAATTAAAGGCACCGCTCCATCTTCTGGTTCAATCGCATCTTCCTGCAGTGACAAGGAGCAATTTAAGGCTTTTAAATAATAGAATAAAATCAATAATTTAATAAAAAATAGAGTAAAATTATTTGGAAAAAATAAACAGCATAAGATCAGTTGAGTGCTTTACCGTCCAGCCTTGCTTGGCGTAACAAAGGAGGAGGAATGCCAGAAAACACAAGTTCATGTTCTAGAAGTTAGTCTAAAAACCAAAGAACAGCAAAATTTATACAGAATATGGGATGATTTGGCATTGATCATTGGTCACTGGTCATTTGTACAAAAGTACTCTTTCCATTTTGTATACTTATTATATATAAATATTATTTTTAGATAAAACATATTAAATCCATTAATACAAATTTTGTATGCACTTCATCAGATCAGATTGTTCAGCAGAAACAGAAGAAAAGAATCCTCAAACACACATTTTAATCAACATATTATTTTTGATAGAAACTGTCTAAAAAAAATCATTCCTGAAGGTCTCCCTCACTTGCACAGAAATCCATAATCTAGCTACTGGCAATAAACCAATACATGATCTGATTAACCCCTCCAATCTCAGTTTTTTTTTAAACAAAATATTCAGTCAAATAATCAATAAAATGCTTCACATGGCTAAAGGTCTGTCAGCTGTTGCATAATTCCAGGGTCAAGCATTTTAAATTAGTTTAAAGCTACAGATGAAATAAATTCAGATTGCAGGAAAATAAAAATATATATACTGTTTTTAAAATAACAGTGTATTTATGGAAATGTTACTGAATTACATATTTACAAACCAAAAGAGCGGATTAAACTTGTATATTTTGACACAATATCTACGTAATATATTGCAAACAATTATGTATGGTGAGAATGTATGAGAATAAACAAAACTGTGAGCTTACCGTGCAAATCTCCAGTGGATCCAGCCCTGATTCGGGAAAGAAACACAAAATAAGCAATGGGAAAATTCTTTGCTGTAGGGGTTGGCACTTTCAGAGCAGGCAGTTACATTTCAACTTTCATTGATCTTTACCTCATATAGCTCTTAGACCTACCTCTTCATAGATGTAAATATTCAGAGACCTTGGGGTCAAACATCAAACTCAAGTGTGTAGATTCGGGGATCTGTGAAGACTTTGAATGAAGTAGGTTATAAACTGGTACTGTATAGTTTGCCGAGCTAAATAAACTCACTGCTGACAGTGCATGTGAGACACTGAATATGAGTAAACATGCTGCACAAGAAAAACTGCACATAAATGAGGAGGAGATGACAAGTCAGCACTGCCAGTGCTGATATTAATATGGACCGTTATTGGATAGAGGGCTTTTATATTGCTTTCTTATATGCCAGACAGACAAGTCAGTGCCAGATTCCACCATTACCTTGGGTCATCCGCAGGCATATGCCAAGATCTCCAAATTGAGAGCAGTTGAAAGGCAGTGTGTTGCAAACACTCAAATGGACTTTGTCCTATCAGAGTAACCTCTCCGGTGGGTGCTCAGATTCCAAGCATGAAAATCTACAGAGCAAACTATATGACGGACCAATCTTGCTCATTCATCAATGAGTAGGTCATCGATCACCCAGTTTGAAGTTTTTCAGACAAAATGAAAAGACACACTTATGATCAATTTCTTTTACTTTAAATCATTGAAAAGGTTCATTTTAGTGCGCATATAGAAAAAGGTCACAGTTTAAAAGTAAAAAAGAAAAATACTCGCAATGAAATACAAAAGAGCAATGGCCAATGTCAAGACAGTGTGTTGCTTGTGTTACTGTACATCAGACAGATGTTTGTCAATCTCAAACAGACATCGTCTTTAGCATGAATCATCAAAATCATCAAGCTGTTTGAGGAGTAAAATACAACCAATTGCATTTTTAAATACTTATAGGAATTCCAATATAAAGTGAGATCCACTTTTCCAAATTTTCTGGCCATATAGGATTCACTACAATCCTCTACTTAGTAACATAAAATAATGTGCTTTTCAAAACGAACACTATAACACTAGTAAGCCTGTTTCAACACAAAATAATAAAGGCATGAATTCATATCAGAACTCATAATTTTCCAAATCTGACAAATAGTTGGTTACGGAAAGTATATCGTGCTGATATACTTAGAGAGCCAGTAACGTATGTTTTAATAATCTGAATAAATTCTCACTAAATATTCGAACATTATATAATTGGAATGTCTGGAGACAATAATGTTTTACATAAAGCATTCCAGTAATAAATTAAATAGTTAGTTTCTAGTTCATATCTATTCAAGGATGTTGCATAAAAGTATTCTTTTAGATAGTAAGCATTAGGCTCAACAAAGATAGATATATATACATATATAAATGTGTATGTATATACAAACATACATACAGTGTGGTGTGTGTAAAATGTAACATGTTGCTTGACCTGGGGTTGATGTGACAAGTGAATCAAGGTTAATACAACATCAAATTGATCTCTATAGTCATTAGATACATTTTAAATGTCAGAAGGTCCAAATTCATGAAGGATTAAGGACCATTCGGTTGCATAATAGGTATTTACACTCTCAATCGGTGTACAGTAACAGAATGAAGAGTCATCTTGGACTCACATTTTGATCACATTTGCTTGTTCATTATGCTTCATTGATGTGGATGAAGAAACATACTGCGTAATATAGAAAAAAAGTGCCAAACATGGTGCTCTATAAAGGTCTACCATGAATACTGCATAGTTGCTGAGCAAGTCTGGTGAATCGAATCATATGATATGATCAACATAGTCTAACCTGTGATTCTCACAGTGTTGTTTTTGGTGATTTCACTCGTCTAATGGAAAGTGTAAACGCTACACTAGAACCACACTTGAACTTTCCTGAGCAGCTCATCTCATGCATGCATCTAAGAATCCATTCGTTTGACTTTTTTGAAGAGAATATACAGACTTGATTATTACATACAAAGCAGCTAGTGCAGTTATATCACATGAACCCTAAAAATAATAAAAAAAGACAATTCTTTTGATTGTATGAATCAGAGGCAATATTCAGTTTTGGTCACTTACTAAAGAGCGAGGTTTTAAGTTCTCTTTCAGCGAGTTTAAAATGGAAATATCAGGCTTGCTCCTACGACTGAAACAGGTTTCTTTGTGCATGGTTGGCAAGATTGTTTCATTCTGGGAAAGGAGCCAAAGGTGGCACAAGGAATATAATTTTCTGAAAAAGCAACACTAGCTAGTTTAAGCCAGCAGCCTGATGGCACCGTTGTCAGAGCCGAGCAGCAGAAGCCTCTTTGTAGGCAACACAGACAGACTTGTGAGAGTCCCACGGAAGTTCTCTGTGCTGAGCTTGGTGGATCCCGCCAGGTTGGCTGTGCTGTCCAAAATGGAGTACACCCCGATCTTGTTAGCAACAGTACCTGCCACAATCTCAGCACCATAAAGATCAAATGCATGGATGGGGTCGGATGGAGTCCTGTACTGGTGGAGTGGCTTGTGCTCCACGTCTTTCCAAACGGTCAGTGTGTGGTCTGATGAAGAACTAATCAGCAAATTGCCCTCTGCTGCCTACAAAATGATACACATGTATAAAACACAGTCAGCAACAAAGAGATGGTGAAGTATCTACATTTAGCCAGCCAAGTACTTCTGAGTACTATTTATTTTGTACATTCTATATAAATAATTATATTTTTCATTTCATCAATTTTACTATTTTTACCTTCACAAAAAAATTGCTTTTTCTTTACAAATCACAATTTGTGACATAAAAATGTCACAAATCTTACAAAAAAAAAGTAACCCCATAAATTTATAAATACACTTTTGCTGGAAAAGAATGGCACATGAAACAAACCATTACTGATTTATAAGTAGTTTTCAACACATACAGCACAGTTCGAGAACTTTGGGGTCAGTAAGATTTTTTGCTTGTTTGATTTTGAAAGAAGTCTCTTATGCTCATCAAGGCAGTATTTATTTGATATTTTCAGGATTCTTTGACAAACATAGTTTAACAGAACAGCATTTATTTGAAACAAAAATATTTCGCAACATTATACGTGCTTATGTATTGTCATGTAATGCATCCTTACTCAAAATTAAAAGCTCAAAAAAAATTAATAAATTTTCTCACTGACCTCAAACTTATGAACCCAAGTGTACTTACTTATTGATTACTAATGAGCAGAAGGTGTAGCGATTATGTTGAATATACCACAGAAAACCAAATATTTAAATTCATAAAGCATACAAATGTATGTACAAGATTCGTGTATGTGAGATTACTAATAGCAACAAAGCAGCAGCCTGAAACTCCTTCACACCGGCCCTGGTCCAGCAGGACGTCCTTATTGTTGAGCCCTACTAAGGTTCATCCATTTCCTGATAGTCACAAATAATAAAGTAATTGTGCAGCAATCTGCATAGCTCATAGATTTTGTCCTAATGAGTAACTCATGTCTATATTTGCCCAAACATGGGCCTCTGGTGGCAGAGACAGACCTTTGACCCTACAAATCAGGGTTAAATAAAGTTTGCTTAGTTCTAGTCCCTTGTTGACTGCATTTGAACAAACCAACAAGGTACAACTTTCACTCATACTGAAATCTCAAATACAGAAGTGAATCACGACACCAAAACAAAGATGGAAATCTAGTCCGTGTTTTGTAATGATTGGTTTCACTCCATTGTAATATGTGATTATACACGTAGTCATCCTGTAAATGTGGACTAATAATTCTTCATGATGAGTGATCTGATTCAAAATTTTTGCTTGTTTCAGCCATTTTTATAAACAGTGTGTATCCATATAACATAATATTCCCTAAATTCAATGCAGTATGTGATCTACAAAAACATCAAAGGACAACAGAGCATGCAGTCATATGCACGTCTTTAATTACACATTAACCAACGACATGCATACTCACTTTCATTTGCAGTATATCTCCCTCGTGACCGGGCCAGCCTCTTAGCACCAGACCCGTTCTTGCATCCAGCAACACTATGAATCCAGTGGAGAAGCCTGCCGCCACAGTGCGTCCACTCGGACTGACAGCCAGGCAGCGGATCAGGCCAGCGCTCATGTTACTGTAGGCCAGACGGAACTCATGCTGTCAACAGAGAAAAAACAGGGTCCTTACTGGTAATCATAAGCATTGCAGGAAGGAATATACAGTATTGAAACCAGTCTGGCCATTATAATGCTGATAAAAAAAATTGATCTGAAAAATAACGGCTTGTAACATAATATGTATTAACAAAAAAGAACTGAGCAATACCTGTAAGCCAGGTTTGCGTGTGTCTATGAAACGCAGCACAGAGTCTGCGCTAGCAAACACTACACTGCAGTGAGGAGCAGGCATAGTGGCGACGGCCGTGATGGGGTTCTTCCCGTCCAGAGCTTCATAACAACGAATATTCTTACCTAGTCATATGAAGGAAAGAGCAAAACAAGAAATTATGTGAAAGCTGTTGGTCTGACAGACACAGGCAAAAGGCAATCAATATAAGAATATATGTGTATTAACTGTAGTGGAATTTGTAGTAATGTATACATTTTGTATATTAATGATCTGTTAATAATATCATTATGTAATGGAGATGACAGTTGTGGAAATGCATTTTTGTAATAAAAAGATGCTATGGCTCATTTAAAAACTACCATTTTATGTATCTGACATCAACAAAATAAAATAATATTTTCATACTATTTGCATCATATACAGCTTGGCTGAATGCACAAAAATATCACATTTAATATTTCTCTGCTGACACTGGAAATGACTGAAGTACAATCATAACTTTTAAAAAAATTATATAAAATATTTTACACAGTAAATCATCTTTTATTATTTAATTATTAGATTATTTCATTTTAAGAAGTAGTATATAAATATTAATAAAATATATTGTAAATTCAATGTTTTCCATATTTTTGTAATGAATTTTCAAAGTTTATAAAGTGAAAGTCTGGGTTAGGAATGAGGGTAAATAATGAAGTCTACACATCTATCTGAAAAGTACAAATACTAAAGGTATGATTAAAAGCTAAAATTGAAATCTCTCAAATATTACTTCTCAAAATTTTGGGGTGGGAATTTTTTTTTTTTATGTTTTGATGTCTCTATGTTCACCAAGTTTGCATTTATTTTAATCAAAAATACAGTAAAAACAGTAATATTGTAAAATTGTATTAAAAAGAAAGAAAGATGTTTTATATTTTAATTTAGTCTAAAATGTTATTTATCATCTCACATGGCAAAGCTAAATTTGCCATATGAGGAACATTTCTTACTATCAGTGTTGCAAACAATTGTGCTGCTCAATATTTTGGTATAAACTGTGATACATTTCATTTTTTTCTTTGGAGAATAAAAATGACAAAATAAAGCATCCTTTCTGAATAAAAGTATTAATTTCTTTAAAAATATATACCTTACTGACCCATAACATTTGAACGGTAGTGAATGTGAAAAAAGAATTTAAATTTAATCACACAAAATCACCTATCCTATGCCACAAAAGGACAGTTACTATAACACTGTCAGATGCTCAAATGAACAGTACTGTTGTTCTCTCACCTGTGAATTGATCCCAGAGATGCACAGTACCATCACAGCTCACCACTTCCTGTGAGGCCTCTAGCTGGCCGACATAAAAGACAGATTTGCGGTGGTCTGTGTACATGAGTCTGGGTTCGACCTCTCGTGTGCCATCACCGTGGTTATAAAGCGGCCACAGCCTCACCGTTTTGTCTTTACTCCCAGACAGGAAGTAGTCCTCCCCTGCTAGCGGCGCCAGACATTTTGCTGTGCCTGAATGGCCCAAGAAACTCTGGAGACGGATCTGGTGGAAGTGGAAATGCGAATCTTGCTGGTTAAGACCAATCTCATACTGCCAGTAGGCAAGCCAATTACCCTGCAGGGAGCGACTGCTGCGTGGGAGGTCCTGTTTCAGTGCGCTGTCCTCCGGAGTGGGTCCCAGAACCCAAGAGTATGAGGAGTGAGAGAAAGAAGGTCCGGCTGAGGAAAGTGCAGTGGTGGCTAGACTCGTCTGAGGAGCACTGCAACCATATGGCCGTGTCCATGTTTCCAAAGAAGACAAGTTAGGACTCCCACAGGCTTCAGTGTCCCGGGGTACCTGGATACGGTTTCCCACCAAATGACTGCCAAATGTTCCTGACTCAGGCAGGATGTCTCCACCTAGTGGTGTGGAAGTGGACGAGGGAGCAGGGAAGGGACTACGACCCATCTGGCGGCCCATGCTAGGAGAGAGGCCCATAGCAGTAGTTTTCTGACCTCCAGTAGGGTTGGTTTCTGGGCTACCTGGACTTGCTCGTTCATGATATGATTGAGCCAGACTCCAAACTAGCGCGTGATTTGTAACTAGTTTGCGAATCGCTGCATCACCTAAAAAAACAAAACAAAAAAAATAAAAATAAAATATATATATATATATTAGTACTCAGTATACTACTCTAAAAAAAGTATATTACTCAGTTAATGAAGATTAATAGGAACACATTTATCAATGCTTAAAAGCTAACCAGCAGAAATGTGTCTTACCAATAAGACAGTAGAAAGGGATGTAAGATGCATAAGCCATTTCAGGATTAAACACAGCCTGAAGTTCCTCCAAAACACCAAGCTCACAAGTAATCTCTGTTCCATCTGGAATGCACATATCCAAGTATGTGCTGTCTCCAGCCTCCCTACGTGGGGCACTTCCCATCTGCACATAAAGAAAATTTATTTAAATTATTAAGTAATGATGAGTTGTTTATGAATTGGACTACAAACTATTTCGGCCAAGTATTAAAAATTCTCTGATAATAATTTCAAAGTATACTAAGATTTTTATGACAGTAAAAGACATTTATAATGTTACAAAAGGAAAAAAATGTATCATGTTTTCCACAAAAAATTAAGCAGCACAACTGTTTTCAAAATTACTAATAATACGATTTTTTTCTTGAGCAGTCAGAATGATTTCCGAAGGATCATGTGAGACTTAATATAACATTTATTAAATAAATGCAACCTTGGTGACCATAAGAGACATCCTTCAAAAACATTAAGAAAATAAGACCTCAAATTTTTAAACGGTAGTGTATATTCAAATTTTACAAAACTGCCAGGAAGACTCATATGTACAACATGAAACTAAACAAATGAAAAACAAATAAATAGGGATGCATGATATTAAAATTCTACACTATTTCCAATACTATTTTTGTTGAATAAATTAAACCAAATAAAACATTTAATAAAACTAAAACCAACTGTTCAAAATGCCATAAATTAATTTAGACATCACAACATATTAATCTACAGTATGAAAATAGGATACAAGATGTGCATAAGAGTACATCTAAATGTGTTGTAAAATTATACAGTTTTTAAAGATTAACTTTATGTAAGTGTTATATGATGGCAAAGGTTAAATGTAAAATTGAGTGAGCATGAGCAATTAAATATCCAATATCCAGAACCCTCTATAATATTATCTGATTACAAATATGATACAAATATGATATTGATAAAGCATGCATCCCTACAAAAAAAAGGCTGAATTATATATTACACAATATTGTAAATTGTCTTTGGTTACCTGATTTTGCAGACACTGCAGCAAAGAGAAAACCTGGAAGAACCTGGAGAGGGTTTCTGCCATGTGCTGCTGTACCATCTCTCGGCCAATCCGCAAACAGATCAGTGCCATGAGGCTCAGAGTCTTTAGGCACACAGCGGAACGAGTCTGCACTCCACTAGGAAAGCTGAACACAGAGGAAAAAAAAAAAAGTCAGAGGACAGCTCAGAATGTTTTTTTTTTTTTTAAGTTGCCAAGTTTTAACTTCCTGACTATGACTGATGTAATATATGTAAGCTTTTACCCCATCTTAGTTGATGTTAACAAATCCAGCAGAGGCAGCAGAACCTCCTGGTTAATCTTCATCAGCATATCCATTAGAGTGGTGTCTGACAGGAACACTATAATCTTCTGAGTGAGTACCACAGCACCCAAAAGCCCTGCCTCCTTTCGAGTGTTCAAACGACAAGAAGAAGGTGGAGAGACCTGCAAGTTTCAAGAAAGTAAAATTTTAAGTAAATTTTAAGAAATTTTACAAGCCAAACTGTTACTCAGTGAGATTCAGAAATTTCCAAGTTACCAGGTAGCCAATGTAGGGTAGATATTGGTAAGTCAAGACTGGTTCTCCATAGAGATGTGCTATGTAAATAAGACACTCAAGAACTGGTCGTGCAGTCTGGTCACCAACAACTGGCTTCTTCTCATATACACTTCCTATGCTCTCAAGGCTATTTTCCTCATTTGCCAAGAGCATGAACTGGTGTTTATCAAGACCTTAAAAAGAAAAAGATTACTTATAACAGAGATGATACATTTTCAAAGCTAAAACCACCAAACACCGCAGAATATAGAGATAAGTGTATGCAGTTCAGAAATTGTACCTATGTAACATGTAGTAAGAAGTCTCAGCAGGTTCCTAGCTATGAATCGAGATGTCAATGTCGGCCCCAGTTTTGCAGACAGCCATCTGACAGTTTTGCAAACAGTGTCTGGAAAACACAATGTATTTTTTTGTTATTGTATAATTCAGGCATACCGCTACTTTGAATATGTACAAAATGTACAAATAAATCAAAGAAATGCACTCACCTAAAAGTATCTTGTGTTCTTTTTCCTCAGAGTCTTCTAAAGGGTCATGTTCAGTGTCTTCTTCCATATTTTTCTCTGCATCTTCTTGTACAATTCCATTCATGACGTCTCCCTCAAGTGTGGCCACGGTTGCCTCAGACTCCTCTGTGCAAACTGAAAGAGTCATCTCTAGACTGGGCACCCTTTGCACTGTATTTTCTCGGTCTTCCACTGTCTCCTCATCCTCAAGCTCTCCACCATCCTCACCATCACTAGCTTGCTTTAGGTCCTGACTGCTGTCAGCAGACTTTAAACTTGCACGGTCTCCAATGGACACCTCACTAGCGCTGCTCTTGTCGCTCAGTTTCCCCACGCTGAGAGATTCCTGGTCTTGATCTTTGTTCGCTAGGCTTTGGTTCTGCTGTTTGGCACAAAGCGCCATTGTTGCCCCAGATGCACTATTATTCACATAAAAGCCATTCTGAAAGTCCTCACCTTCAGTCAGAAAAACCTGGTCGTTGAGACTAATGCCTGAGGAGTAATCCACAAGTCCTTGGTCTCCACCAACACCTCCACTACCACCTCCACTGCCTCCTCCTACTTTGCCAGATGATGTGGCAGTAGATGACCTCCCATCCTCACACTCATAGTCCTCTTCCTCATCCAAGGCACCAGCAGCTCCCCTTAAAACCTTCAAGCCCTCCCATTCAGTCCCTGCAGCTGTATTGCAGCTTTCAAAGCCTGTGATGACCTGCAGAACATGTGGAAGAAGGCTGGAAAGAAAGGCTTGCAAACCCAGTCTCACAATTAGCTGCAGCACAAAGCAATCTGTGTAGAGGTAGAAGCGGCCTCGAAGGCATCTGGGATTCTCATACACACCAACCAGAGGCTTTAGTAGGTACTTGGAGGCATTACGAGGTCCAAGAACCCTGGACACAGGCTCAAATAAGTACCAGGCAGCATAAACAGCAGTGGACTCCTCTGACATCAAAGAAAGCACAAAGGGTAGAAGAATCTCAAGCCCCTCTGCATTTATGTTGTCCTTGAGAAGTGTCTCCAGCTGCTGCCATAAGTTGAACACAATGTCACGGCCCTGAACACTGTTAATGGACTCCATCTTGGATTGGTAGGAGAATATGAATCCATGCAGTGTTGGGAAATATGCTGGAAAGGGTAGAGGGGAGAGAACAGGACTAAGCAATTGCCAAGGGTTTGGTGGTGGGAGACCCTCACATATAGGGTCATATTTGAACAGATACGGTAGTCCTTCCGGGTGTATTGTGAATGTTTCTGTCTTAGAGCAATGCTTGTGGACCTGCAGAAGTGACTCTAGTGCATAATGGAGTGGTAGTGGAACATCTCGAAAGTTTGTAGAGCACAGCTTCAATACTGCTTGAAATCGATCAGTCAGGCGTGTTCCAGGTCTCAGTCCCCGCAGTTTGGAGGAATAAAAGATCTCAGCAATGAGAACACCCAAGGCTTGTATATCTCTCTGGAAAAGATCTGTAACTGACAGAGGAACTTTCAGTACAGGTCTCAAGTCTTTCTTGTTCATGTCAAGACCCATTGTATGCTGGGCTTGACAGTGTAGACCTTTCACCAAGAAGTTGTTGAGCTTTTCCAACTCTTCCAAAGGCTGCAAAGGTTTAAATCCCTCTGGCAGGCTTATCTTAAAATCCTCAAAATTAGAAGCCTCTGGCCTTTTACCAACAGAGGCTGCTCTGTGAAGCATGGATGCTCTAATACCTGATCCTAGCGTATTTGTGACACTTCCAGATGTTTCACCAGGGAAAGAACCATGAGAAGGAGACACAGCCAAAGCAATACTCTCTCCACTGGTCTTTCCACCAACAGAACCAGCCAAAGGGATTGGAACAGAACTAGATGATGATGAGCCACTTAAGTCAAGGGCTTCCATTGCTTGCTCAAGCTCCTCATCCCGGCCTACAACTGACCAACCACTAGATTCACATCCTGTTGTTTCTGGGACCAGTCCATCCACACAATCCATTGTGGTTTCAAGTGGTGGAATCTGCCAGGTCGTTACGTTGACAGGCCCAAAGTGGGGAGGCTCTGGAGGTGAATACTGGTAAGGTGCAAGACGAGGTGGGTGAGGGTAGTCAAATAGTTGCACAACTCCATAGCTGGTGAGATGGGTGTGGCTATCCACCAAGTGCAAGCACACATTCTTAGCTTTGACGGCTTCTTTACCGGATAACTTGTAGCCAAATGTTAGGTCAATCCAGTGATGCAACTGTTGAGACACTTCTCGACTCTCTAGCAGTTGTCTATGAACAGCAGTAAACTCTTCGTAGGAGTTACACCATGGAGGTATATCAAGGTCTGGCATGTCTGGGTGAATGGAGTGGAATATTGAGGGATCCGTGTAAAATTCTGGGATGCATTCATCTGGGGTCCAACTCTGAATACGTTCCATACTAGCCGGATATTCATTGGGCTCCCACTGGGAACGAACATGGCTGCACAGTACAGATTTGGGTGTCTGTCTAGCTTTGTAGACATAATAAGTGATGTCTGACAGAACATCTGAGATATGATGGGGAACATGGAGGTGATCTAACTGGCCTGAGCCACCAGGTACTACCGGCCCACAAAGGTCTGAGGCAAAATTGCTTCCACCACTTCCATTAGCTGCTGCTAGTGCTTCTTTGGTCATTTCATACGTGAAGTCCAGTTGTTTATCACCTTTATTCAGACGAAATTTTGACTTCTTGAGATCACGAAACCTTCCATATGGCACAGTGAAATCTACCACCCAAGGTAAAACCGGGTGATAGTTTGGGTCTCCCTCACGCCTCCCTGCCAGTCGGTTTAATTCCATCAGATATTGAAAGTTGCTGACTTGACCATTAACCCAGTCTAAGACCAGAGATTTGAGCTCATCCAGACAATTTCTACAAAGATGTTCACTCACACCACTGTTATGACTCTGATTGTCTTTTGCTGTAACACTTTTTGGCACTTCACTTCCCAATGTATGTGGCACAGAATCCCTGTACTCTCCAAACTTTTCATAATGTGCCAGAGATATCTTTAGGCGACTGCAGAGCTGCTCATCAACTGCAATGTCAAGTAAGGAGAGTTCGCCACACAGTAGCCCTGAGGCATGACATTCGCGCATTGCTATGAGCAGTTGGTACAAAATGAACAATATCTTAGCATGGCTGTTAGCCAGCTTAGCTGGACTGTAAGTGACAATGTCATGAACAGTGTATTGTGTGTATGGGAAAACCACATAAAGAACCTCCTCTGACTCCAGCAAGCATTCAGCAGGTAGCACATTTGGACACAAACTGTCAGTACTTTGTTTAAGAGCTGAGCAGTTGGATGGGAATGGGCTGTCTTTCTCCTTCTCTTTGGCTGGAGAGAGGGACGGTGACAATCGATCGGAAGAGATAATGTTGGAGCAAAACAGTTTCTGTAAGGCTTGTCGAACAGCATCAATGGCCAAAACAGGTGTTTGCTCAATGGAATCTGCATATGGTTGCACATGATTCATGTAAGCTTCACGCCATAGATTTCTGAAAATGAAATAAAAAAGGATATAATCAGTCAACACTGATTGAAAAAGTTAACCAAATGACCATTGTTATTATAAAAGTAACAGCACAGAGAAGAATTCTATATGGAATAAGCACAAGCACAATTAAATATCCAATTCTAACATCAGATATAGTGAACGTTTTTCACATCTGAATACAAGGTGATTTTAAACAGATTGTTTTAATCAACAGAATTAAAAACACAACAATTACACGGATATACTCTCATAAAAACACCTAGAAAAGACAGAGTATTGTACCTGAAATTAGACTGGGATACTCCCTGCATCAGAGTCATGAAAGAGTCCTGTGAGAGTCCCTCTCCATGGCAGCCTGGCTCCCTGGCTAATCTGTATCCTAGTTTACACTTTCTAAGGCCTTGGATACAAACACGTGTCCAACCAGATGGCAATTTCATCTGAGAGCGCTGGAGGAGAGTGCAGATTTCTCCCTCGCTGAAGCACTCATATCGCGCACAGCGAGTAACTCTCTTGTTTCTCAGGGCCATTACCCATCGAGTTGGGACCAGGACCACCAGTTCATTGGGTCGCTGACTGGGTGCAGTCTGCCGCTGATCGATACCCAGGTCCCTCTCCAAGGCTGGGGCTAGCCACTCCATGATCTCTTTCAGTTAACCAGACTGTGGCCCTTGTAGGCCCCTACAAGAAGCTAAAAAAATATCAGGACAGGAAGTTAAAAAAAAAAGCACTAAAGATACTACTTTCGGTTTCTGTAGACACTATTACACTTGAGAACTATTGAACTTGAGAGAGACACATGGAAAGTGTGTTTTATATCCACTGCAAACTTGAATAATATACTTAATGCACTTTGTCGTGTGAAATCCAAATAAAATTTACTTTATCACAGATGATCTTAAAAGTGTAATCTAAAAATTGTTACTGATTACACTATTTATAGTAACATAATTTGTACAGTTTCATATTACATTTCAGAAGAAATCCACTCAACACTGTATGGCAGCAATGCATATTACTACTAATAATAAAAACATTTAAATGCAATGTTTATGACGTACAGATGTAAACTATTTTAAAATAAAATCCTGTAGAATAATGGAAACAAAATAATTAAAGCATTTAATAATTATAGAATTATTTTATTATTCAAATAAAATACTGTTATGCAAAAAAACAATATAAAATATATATCAGTAGAAGCTTGCAGATCAAATCATCTTCAGGATAGCAACAACTAATGATTTGTCGAGGACACTGATGTCATCGCTGAAAATGTCATGCATTACCCCGTGACTGTATTCTTCCATACTTCATCAGAAATAATAAACTTCATTCATAACATCCAAAACATCTTCTCGAAAGATTGAGCGTGTAAAATGTATCTTTGATTTCTGCATTTAATTTCAACATTTACAGTTCCTCTTACAGACAATAAGGAAATAGTGCACTTCTGTCAGTTCTCGCTTGTAAAGTTACAGATTCAAAGGAGCACTACACTATACATTAAGCCACAACCTGTTTGGTTAATGTCAACACATAAGCACTTCCGTTAAGCAAACATTTGGAAAAGAGGAGATATGTCCATCTAGCTGTTGTTGTTGCTCACCTCTGCACTGTTTGCTGCTTGTCAGCAACTGCGCTCTGGAACAGCTGCCATCACGACGCCAAGTCCCATGTTTGCGGGATTTATCAATTGAATTTCCAGTACTTCGAGAACCACCATAACCTCACAAAAATTTCCTAAGAAGTCTAGAATATTTTGTTGTCTTCAGAAGCCATAGTGTTGAGTTCAGAGCCTCACGTGACTCTCATCTCCGTGCGTGCGCTCCCAGACCGTGTGATTCTCAGCCCGGTAGAATTGTGTCATAATACAAGTCCCCTCAAGATCATAAAAACAAACAAAAAAAACAATTGAACAAACATTAAACTTATTATTGTCATTTTGATTAATCTTTGTTAAGAATCCCGGATTGTCCCCCGACTGAGAACCACTGTTATATAACATATGGTCATGCAAATAGCTCATGATTTCTAATTTTTTAAAAATCCAGGGGCCGGTTGCATAAACTGTTTAGACTAGTCTTAAAAAGTTTGTCATCTTATTTTTTTTCTGCAAGACTGGTCATAATTTTTTTTATTCAGTTTTGAAAAGGTAGATTGGTCTTATTTGTATTGGAAAAGTGAGACTGATTACCCCTTGGCAACTGTAGTTGGTAAAACTAGTTCTTGAGACACAGTCTTAACATTGTGGCTAAGTTTATGTAACTGCCCCTGGCAGGGCATGATCTGAAGCATGAGAGATATTTAAAATGTGCAGTGCTGGGGGTCCAAGAGCTGGAGAAACAGTGATTGAGAAATATGAAAAAAATGTAAAATATATATATAACTTTTAGTTATAGGCCTATTCACCGTCGGCATGATAAAGTACTTGTACCCATTTTGCAATTTACTGAGCAGACTCCGAAAAATTAAACCTGTTGCCAAAAGAAATCCACTAGAGGGCGTCCTGCTATTAATTCTGTTGTAAGTCTTATAACTGAGCCGTTCTGATGTTCTAGACACACAGTCACAGATCCACCAAAAAAAAAAAAAAAAAAAAAACACTTATATAAAAGTACCCTATGTAGCCTATAAAATCTTAAATTTCAGTATATTCAGATTTTCTTAGCCTTAACTATGCAAAAACTCAACTATAGGGTTCGGGCCTATAGCTGTCACATGGGAAATTGTGTGCTTTCTATAGAAATGTTTTTCAAAACCCTCTTTAATTTAAATTTATGCAAATTCTGTTCTCAAATCTACAATTTCAGAATCATCAAATGTTTTGCTTTTGGGTAAGAAGTGAACAAAACAAAATCTATAATATGCTGTTTTATGGCAGGTTAAATTTTGACAGTATGCATTCCAGACTTTAAGGTATGTGTCTATACAAAAAATGTACTTTCAAAAATACAGCGAATATTCACTAGCAAAAAGTGTCAAAACTAGTCCCATACTTCTAGCTTGATTATAACAAGAATTCATCAATCAACATCCAAACTAAACATTTGAGTACATGGATTTATTTAATCTTAAACATAAAACACAGTTGAATAAAACTTTTGTAACCAGTTTTGTTCAAGGCAAAGTTGTTAATATAGCTTCTAAACAAACACAGGTCTATAACAATGTTAAATGACATCCACGCTTCTGCTAAATCTCAAAAGCCCAGAAACAGCTGCTGCTTCCTTACAGTATCATCAAGTTCTAAAGATAAGAATATGATTTCAAAGCTGGCTGTGTGCAGGAGTCTGTAATAATAATTGCTTTTTCTCTCTCACTCTCCCTCACTCACTCTCTCTCTCACTCCACCCCAGAGAGCAGGTTAAAAGGACGTGTCCAACGCTGTTAAACTTACTTTATATGCACAAACTTTCTTTATTTTGAGATGATCCCAACACTAAAATCCATATGGAACTTGAAGAATGGGATAGTTCTTTTCTTCACTCCTTTGATTTTTCTTCCACTCCCAGTGGTCATCAACACAAAGGTATGTATCAAACTAAATTTACAAAAAATTTTGTTCAGTTAAACTTGTCTAATTACTTCTATTATGTAGATTTTGTATGTTTTTGTCTGAGGTCATAATTGTTGTTTTTATGCACCTGTCAAACACTGCATACATGCTGTTTAATACAAATTCTGTGTTTAATACATGGGGACTACATTCATACCCTGAGGCCTCCATGTACAATAATTCATTGTGCCTCAAATTTGTTTTTTTAACCCTTTGTCATTGTGTATGTTCAAGCGTGGGAATACATAAATCTAAATTCCTGACTCAGAGTCAATGTGTTGTGGTCATGGGTCATCACCCCCATGTGCATATTTGAGACAGTGCTCATATTAACTGCTCCCATTGACAGTTAGATCAAAAATGACCTCCCGAAAAAATCCTTATTGCCAGGCCCAGGCTCTCAAAAATAGTTACGTTTTTTGCGGTGATACAATAGATGAATCACTTTTGGTTCCCCAAAGGAACTTTCAGTGAATTATGATTAGTGTAAAGAACATTTTAAAAATCTAAAGGACCCTTTTCCTCTATAAAGAGACTTTTGTCCAATGGAAAGGTTCTGGGGATGTTAAAGGTTGTTCCTGGATCAATTGATGCCAATAAAGAACCAAAGATCATGTTTAACATATTAAACAGGGATATAAAACTACAATGGGCTCAAAAAGACAAAATAATAAAAATAAAACAAAGAGCACTTCACTATTTTAAGGTAATCAAAATAAGTAAATTGTGATACTGATTATGAGATCTACTTTGTACAGATAGTCAAAACAGATGTCCTTGTGTTCAAAGATACACTTTAGAAAATGTTCAATTCATGCTGGATAACATGAGCGCCACTGTCATTAAAATACTAAGACACTCTGTAATTTATTTTAATTAAAAAAAATAATAATAACTTCAATAAAATACATTATTTGGAAGAAAAAAAATCAACTTTGCCTCATGGTTTGTGTTTGCATTCCCCAATGTGATCACCATGCTAATGATAGCTTGGCTCTAAGTATGAGCCTGATAGACAATTAATTTGGTACATTTCATCTTTGCTTTTTCCATTTTCCAAGCAAAATTTAATATCAAATACTAAAACATTCTGAAAAAATATATATATATATATTAAATTATATGCATCACAAAATATGTTGCAAATAAGGGTATCTAAGCAGTTTAGAATTAAACAAACTCAAAACTGAAAACAGGAACTGAACAGAACAACCAGGTTAAATGCAATGAGAACCAGTGTTGGGGAAAGTTACTTTTAAAAGTAATGCATTACAATATTGCGTTACTCCCTAAAAAAAAGTAACTAATTACTTTACTTAGTTACTTTTTATGGGCAGTAATGCATTACGTTACTTTTGCGCTACTTTTGCGTTACTTTTTAAATATGAGCAGGGCTTGATTGTTTTTAATACAAGAAGTTCTATTTATAGCAAATGTAAAAGCCCTTTCACACCAAAAAGTGTAATGAATAAACCTCAGGCTGAAGGAAAAGTAAATTCACGTCTGTACAGTAGAATACAGGAGAATAAGGTTCAACACTCTTCAGCAATAAAAAAAAACAATGAAGCACAATTGTTAGTTTATCTAAAGTCATTTTCGTTTATTAGTATGGTTGAACTGGATAAAAGGTCAGCAGCAAAGGCATTGGTTAATAAAATGGGATTAGATACATTCGTGTTGTTTAACATATTTAATTATTGCAGGTTTGCGTCATATTCTGAGTTTGCATTTCACTGTTTTAATTCATTTTGATGAATACTAAATCAGTTTTTTTGCGAGTGGGATGAATTAATGCACGATCACATTTAGTCTAGAACTACAGTAACATCATGTTCACACAGCGCACTGTCAGTCAATAAATGGAAAAAAAGTAACTCAGATATTTTCTTGTAAAATAAAAAGTAATGCGTTACTTTACTAGTTACTTGAAAAAAGTAATATTATTACATAACTCGCGTTACTTGTAATGCGTTACTCCCAACTCTGATGAGAACTGACAAAGAACCGAAGAAAACACAGGGCTTAAATACACTGAAACAAACCAATGAACTAAATGAATGTGCAAACACCAACAAAACCATGAGTAACCATTGAAACTAATGAAAACTGACTAAGGAAACTGATCTAGAAACTGTGAAAACTCAAAGTCCAACTAAAGCAAACACAAAACACAGTATCCGTAACAGTATCCCCCCATAACAGTATCCCCCCCAAAAGGAGGCACATCCTTGTGCCTCAAACAAAAGGTCCAACAGAGAAGGGCGGGAGGGGGCTTAGGTGGGGGGCAGCCCACGGCAGGAGCCATGGTGGAGCCTTACCAGGCAGAACCAGGGATACTACAGACTGAGACAGAGCCAAAGGAGGTGGAGACCCAGGCGAAGCTGAGGAGATGGAGACCCAGAGTGACAGTGGAGACCTGGAGGGCCAAGGTAGAGCTGCAGACTTGAGGGGTCGGGATGGAGACAGGGAATTGGCAGGCCAGGGCGGAGCTAGAGGGAGTAAGGACCAAGATGAAGCTAGAGGGAAGGAGGAGGCGAGGGAGTGTGGAGCCAAGGAGGCACTGAAGGTTCGGAAGGCTGAGGGGGAGTCCTGGGACCGACATCCCAGAACAGAGATGGAGACTGAGATCTGAGGCTCATCCACATTGCAAAGTGGAGAACCTAGAGCCGAGGAGCTGGAGGGAACCATTGGAGGCAGAGCCAAAAGACGCTGTGGTTTTAGAAGAGGAGGTGGGAGAGGGAGGCTGGGTGGGAGCATCAATGACGACAAAGATTTGGTACTAGGCAGAACCAGCGGAGACACATCAGACTCAGGATTGGTTGGAACCAGCGGAGACACATCAGATTTAGGACTGGCTGGAACCAGCGGAGACATATCAGATTCAGGACTGGCTGGAACCAGCGGAGACACATCAGATTCAGGATTGGCTGGAACCAGCGGAGACTCAGGAGATTCAGGGCTGGCTGGAACCAGATGACACAGGAGATTCAGGACTGGCTGGAACCAATTGAGACACATCAGATTCAGGACTGGCTGGAACCAGCGGAGACACATCAGATTTAGGACTGGCTGGAACCAGCGGAGACACAGGAGATTCAGGGCTGGGTGGAACCAGCAGAGACACATCAGATTTAGGACTGACTGGAACCAGCGGAGACACAGAAGTTTCAGGACTGGCTGGAACCAGCGGAGACACATCAGATTCAGGACTGGCTGGAACCAATTGAGACACATCAGATTCAGGACTGGCTGGAACCAGCGGAGACACATCAGATTTAGGACTGGCTGGAACCAGTGGAGACTCAGGAGATTCAGGGCTGGCTGGAACCAGCCGAAGACTCAGGAGATTCAGGGCTGGGCGGAAGCAGTGGAGACAAAGGAGTAGGGCTGTGCAATTAATCGCATGTGATTGTCATGCACATCTCGTCAGTAAAGCCAGCTCAGTGATTAGTAGTAAATCTCCATCACCTGCTTTCTGATGGAGCGAGATTTACTACACAGAGCCGTAGTTCACTGACAAGCTAGGCAATGTCGCATTCATTATTGCAGGCTGCTGACAGAATGCAGTGTTTTATAATCTAGATTGTAAAAAGGGTGTAGCACACGCACTGTCGAGTCCAGTGCCAGTTGGAGACCTGCACTCCCGCGAGACACGACACAACAGTGCGGCGCAGGACAAGATGGGTGCTGGTGCGAGCGGGTAGACTGGGACTGGGACAGACACTTGTGTGTGTGCGGGATGCGGGAGAATAAAATGATTCACGGGACTCCCGGAAAATAGAAATATCTAAGCATAAAATATCTAAAACAAATAAATTGTTATACATCTATTGCACAAAAGCAACAAGAACTAGGCCTAATATAAAATAAAAACGATTAACAGGCGCAAGCGTAGGCAGAGTTTCTATTTAGGCTATAACACGTGTTTGCAGCGTTGAGCAATGTTGATTTCTGGAATGCAATGGCCAGTGAGGAGTGCAGTGCTGAAATTTGCGTGCTCACGAATCCTGTCATTATAACATACGAATTGTAGACATTATGAAAGATCCATCATGCATATATTCATTGTGTTATCACAGCTTTGTGAGATTGCGATGAACTGAAATGTCATCTTTTTAGAGATTATAAAAGCAGCGCTATTTGGTGGTATTCTGCCATGCCAAACCATGTACGCAGCAGCCTATGCTTGCTTTAGTTAAAAATAACAGTGTTTTGTGAACGCTGATGCTTTAATAACAAATATTTATCGGGAGTATTTATGCTGGGATTTCATGTAAATTTCATGGATGTAGCCACAGAAAAAAGTAACGTAACTAGTAATGTAAATAACTACTTTTAAACTAAAGTAATCAGAACAGTAACTTGATTACTTTTACAAGGAGTAATCAGTAATTTAATTACATTTTCAGAGTAACTTGCCCAACACTGCTCTCATGGATGGTAAAGGGGGAACCATTATGAAGGAGTACCCACTGCACATACTCCATAAAAGTCCCTAGAGACTCATTTCCAGGCAAGCACAGTCTCGTTTTTGCATTGAGACTTGCCCGGAAACCACACACAGGCAGTTATCATCATAAGGGATGAGATGGTAAAGGTCCAGAAACTCCTGTGTGTGCCTCTTTATGGACTGGTTTCCCTGCAAGAGAAGGAGGATTCTTTTTGCTGTTAGATCCATCCTTTGGGATCAGTTCTTCTGTCACAAAATGGTTACAAATAAGGATGAGGTGAATGCAGCAGTTTAGATTTATTTACACAAACTCAAAACAGGCACTGAACAGAACAACAAGGCCAGGCCAGGACTGGGACAGAAAAATCGGCCCTGGCATTTTTCGGTCCTGGTAGCCCACCATATATATATATATATATATATATATACACACACACACACACACATATATATACACTGTAAAAAAAAAAAAGCCAACTTAAAATTTTAAGGCAACCAGCTTCAGCAGATTTTTGAGTTTTCTCAACTTGTTGTTTTAAGTTTATACAACAAAAATCTCCCACAAAAATAAGTTGAGCAAACTCAAAAATCTGCTGAAGCTGGTTGCCTTAAAATTTAAAGTTGGCTCAACTTTTTTTTTTTTTTTTTACAGTGTATATGATATACACTACCATTCAAAAGTTTTTGAACAGTAAGATTTTTCATTATTTTCTTGAAAGAAGTATCTTCTGTTAACCAAGTCTGCATTTCTTTGATCCAAAATACAGCAAAAACAGTAATATTGTGAAATATTTTTACTATTTAAAATAACTTTTCTATTTGAATATATTTTAAAATGTAATTTATTCCTGTGATCAAAGATGAATTTTCAGGATCATTACTCCAGTCACATGATCGTTCAGAAATCATTAAAATATTCTGATTTGCTGCTCAAAATACATTTATTATTATTATTATTATGTTGAAAACAGCTGAGTATAATTTTTTTTCAGGTTTCTTTGATGAATAGAAAGTTCAGAAGAACAGCATTTATCTGAAATAGAAATCTTTTGTAACATTATAAATGTCTTTATCATCATATTTGATCAATTTAAAGCATCCTTGCTAAATAAAAGTATTCATTTCCATAATTTCTTTCCCAAAAAACAAAACAAAAATTATATTGACTCCAATCTTTTGAATGGTGTATTGTATAATGTTACTGTCAGTCCTCTGTCGTGTGTGTCATGTGTTCCCGCCTCTTGTGTCCATATTTGGTCTTGTTCCTGTCCTTGATAAGTGTGATTATTAGTTAAGTCTTGTCCAGGTGTGTTTTAGTAATGATCAGTAATTGTCATGTGTATTTAGTTCCTGCCTGTTTAGTTAGTTTTCGTCTGGTCTACTCGTTATTCCCTGGTGTTCCTGTCTGTCAACTTTGCCTTGTCTTGCCCTGTCATGATTAAAGACTATTATTTTGAAGTTTATCCTCGTCTCCGTGTTCCTCGCTCCTCCCTGCTGTGTGCACTGTGACAGTTACAAAAGCTTTTTTTATTTCAGATAAATGCTGATCTTTGGATCTTTCTATTCAAAGAATCCATTAATAATAAATATTTCTTGAGCAGCAAATCAGCATATTAGACTGATTTTTGAAGGATCATGTGACACTGAAGACTGGAGTAATGATGCTGAAAATTCATCTTTGATCACAGGAATAAATTACGTTTTAAAATATATTCAAATAGAAAGCAGTTATTTTAAATAGTAAAAATATTTCACAATATTACTGCCTTTGCTGTATTTTGGATAAAATAAATGCAGGCTTGGTGAGCAGAAGAGAATTCTTAAAAAAAAATAAACATTCAAAATCTTACTGTTCAATAACTTTTGACTGGTAGTGTAGATATGTATCATTGCATCGAGTTGTTTTGGATAACAAAAAAAACGTTAGGTCTGACAATATCGTGTCTTTTCAAATTTAAATCTAGATTTATTCGCATTGGCCCATGGAAACCTCTATGAACATACTTGATATGACTTGGCCAAAAAATTGCGGTGGACGAATTTACGTTTTATTAAAAAGTGTTTGTGTATTCTGCACTAATCGCGCATGCACACAGGATGCGAGTCCCTATCAAGCACTTTACCGATTCAAATGCTCTCCTCTCCTCCTCCTGCCTGGCTCTTTACGCCCCAGACAGCAAGCAGTGTCGGCCCAGATCCGGGCCACATCTGGTCCGCATGGATTTCACATGGGCCAGATGTGGGCTGGATCTGGGCCAAAACTATGTTGCTGTCTGGGGCCGCATCACTCACCGCAGAGCAAGCCTGTTCTTGATAAAGCTGCTGTGAAAACACTAACAAAACCATGAGTAACCAGAAATGAATGAAAACAGACAAAAGAAACTGATCTAGAAACAGTGAAAACTCAAAGTACAACTAAAGCCAACACAAAACACAGATACCCATAACAACATGTCCCCAAAATATGTCTATAATCATACTAGCATGCAGTTTTGAAAGAGCAAATGTTTCCATCTTCCAGGAGGCCAGCTGTGCCTATGTGATCATACTGATGGCAGTTTACTGGTGTACTGAGGCTCTTCCTTTAGCTGTCACTTCACTGCTACCTGCTGTCCTCTTCCCCATGCTTGGCATCATGCAGTCCAAAATGGTAAGTTGGTTTTAGTGTTTCCCGTTAAGAAAGGCATAAAATTAATTAGAGATGAACAACAAAAAAGCACACATCAAAAAGCTAAGGCTCTGATTTGGTTCTCTAGGTGTGTATGCAATACCTGAAGGACACTAACATGTTGTTTGTGGGTGGACTGATGGTCGCTGTGGCAGTTGAGCACTGGAACCTGCACAAACGCATCGCCCTTAGAGTGCTTCTCATTGTTGGGGTGCGTCCAGCACTGTAAGTAAAACCCTGTAATGGGTACAGTCATTGATAGGTCGTTAAATCCAATCTTTACTCATATAGATTTCACATTTGTATTCACATTCTGATTGCTTCCTTTGTATTAATACAGCCTGATGCTGGGCTTCATGGGGGTGACAGCTTTCCTCTCCATGTGGATCAGTAACACGGCTACTACGGCCATGATGGTCCCCATAGTGCAGGCTGTGCTGGAACAGCTGAACAAACAAGAGACAGAGTCGTCACAGACGACCTGCAGTGAGGAACGGCCCCTGGCCCCTGAGGTGGAATACAAACAGACGGCAAAAGACAGAGACACAGAAGGTCAGGTGAAGAATTGTTTATGAGGTCAATGCAATGAGATGTATTTTAGCAGTACATACACTACCGTTCAAGTTTGGGGTCAGTAAAAAAAAATTAAAAATTGAAAGAAATGAGTACTTTTATTTAGCAAGGGAGCATTAAACTATGGAAGCCAGTTTCCACTACAAATTGATTGTAGTTAATTTAAAAATTATTTTCATCTCATCTTTCAGAAATTGTTTCTTGCAATTCAGAGAGAATGAAAGTCAGAATTATGAGAGACAAACACAGAATTCTGAGTTCCGAATTGATCTTTCAGAATTATATCTGGCAATTCTTGACCTATCGGTAAGCCCCGCCCCCCTTAGTTACTGTTGCTCCCTCGGACAAACAAACAGAGTTGCTCACTGTCTTACAATGACAGCAGTGTGAAAACCTTGTCCCACGATATTTTTGCACAATTTTGGACACAGAAGGCCACCAAATGGGAATTAAATATTCCATTGAGGGATTTATAAAATATTTTAAAATAAATACGGTGGGTTTAGGTGAAACCTAAAGATGTCCCGAGTTCCGCTCCCCGTGCAACTGATACTCGACTGCCATTGGCTAGTCTGCGTTCGAGGGGAGGGGCTTAACGATAGGTCAATTCTGAAAGGTGAAAAAAGGTAATTGTGACTTTTTATGTCTCACAATTGTGATTTTATCTTACAATTCAGAATTTAGTTTATTTCTCACAATAAATCACAATAGTGAGATAAAAGGTTGTGATTACTGATTATAAAGTAAATTCTTTTATTGTTTCAAAAAAATTCTATTTCAAACAAACAAATTCTATTTATCAAAGAATCCTGAAAACAACAACAAAAAAATTGCATCATGGTATCCACTAAAAGCAGCACATTTTCAACATTAAAGGAAGAAATGTTTCTTAAGCACCAAATCAGCAAAAAAATAAATAAACTTTGCCATCACAGATATAAATGACAGAAAATACATATAAATTCAAGTTATAAAAAATATAATTGTACATCCAAATGTGTTTTCTAAAGGTTTTTTTGTCATTTTTAATGCACTTTTATAAAAACAACAACTCAGAGACCAACAAATCTGAGCGTCATGCATAACTGACAAAGTCCTATTATGTGATGCATATTTTGTGTAACTGGTACTATTGACCAACATTGGCGGGCAGTATAATAGCTTTTATGCATGTATTTTGGGTTCGTTTTTGGAAGATGGAGAGACAAATCTGTACTTATTTCAGAAGGTATTGAGGATAGTGATATGAGTGCATCAGAAAATCAGGTTGTAGTAAGAAAACAAGTTCTTGAGGACCAAGGAGGATAGAAGCAATGAGGGTGAGGGCAGTGATGAAGAATAGGTTGTTGTGGAAGTCAGGCATTTGGGTGCATTATTGTATGCCAGTTTGAAAGATGTGATCCATACAACAACCAGAGGTCAGGAAAGATGCCAATGCCTATTGGCATTACTATACTGACAGGCAACGATGCTCCAGTGATGACTGCACAAGTCAACATCTACTTATGTGTGGGATGTGTGGGGTACACTGAAAAAGAAGAGTCTTGTTGACTTTCACTTGTGCTATGATAATTGATTTGAAATTCCAAGATGAAACACAATGTTAAAGTTGTTTTAATGCTTTTGAAACACTAAGACATGGTTTTCAGGCAGTGAAATTGCATCCGAATTTGTGTCAAGTTTTAGACATTTTCATGTGCGAGTTCCAAATCAAATATAGCAGCACAAGAAAAAAATTGAATGTTCATGAAGATTTTTAATGTTTTTTGAAACAGCAAGGCCTTTTCACTTCTTTTCAGATAGTGAAAAAGCATTTGATTGTGTGTGAAGTTTCAGACAATTTGCCAAAAATAATTTACCCTAATGGGACAACGTCAGTTATAAATGACGGATCCCTAAAAAAAAGGTCAAAGGTCAGATGAAGAAAACTAATTTTGGAAAATGATTTTACTCCTAAATATATAAAATATAAAGTCAATTATTTTTTAAGCTGTGAATTCACAATTAGTCCCATAGAGGGTTAAACTTTTATCCCCCATGGGCTTTTTTTCTCACCATCCCACCAACCTCACATTTTTGAACAGTATAGTACTGTACACAATTTGAATTTTTGGATGAACTATCATCACTCAGTGCATTCCCTATTTCTTAGTGGTGCTACGCATGCTGGATGTCTCACCAGAGGCCAAACGAAAGGAATCAGCAGAGAAGCGGCTCATGGCTAAAGGAATGACTCTGTGTGTGTGTTATGCGGCCAGCGTTGGGGGAACGGCCACACTCACAGGCACTGGACCTAACCTAGTACTGAAGGGTCAGATGAACCAGTGAGTACTGAAAAACACTTCACTTCTACCATTTTGTTTCAAGAAACTGAACCCTTTTCATTTATTTCCCCCAGATTATTTCCTGACAATGGTGATGTCATCAACTTTGCCTCATGGTTTGGGTTTGCCTTCCCCAACATGATCATCATGCTGACAATAGCTTGGCTCTACCTTCAGTTCATTTTCATGGGATTCAAGTATGATAGACAATTGATTTGTTACATTTCACATTTTCTTTTTCCACTCCTTTAATGAAGTGCTTTATTCATGTCTCCAGCATTAGGAAGACATGGGGATGTGGAGCGGTAAATTCAGAGAAGGAAATAGCTGCCTATAACGTGATCCGGGAGCAGCATCTTCAGCTGGGACCGATGTGTTTTGGCGAACTCAGCGTTCTGGCTCTCTTCAGTTTGCTTGTAGCACTGTGGTTTACTCGAGATCCTGGATTTGTAAAAGGCTGGGCAACACACACCTTTAACACTGAAGCAGAGTATGATTTACACTACAGGCTTAGATCGATGAATTTATTACAAAATTTCAATTGATCAAATTCATTAACCATATTAGTGATCAAAATAAATCAATAAAAATATGTATATTCATATTTAACAAGAGTATGTATGCAGGTATTATTCCAAAAATATAGGAATAATAATATGACTTTTTGCTGTTTAATATTCTGTACATTTAGATATGTGACAGATGCTACAGTTGCAGTCTTCATTGCCCTGTTGCTCTTCATTCTGCCATCAAAACCACCCCGCCTTTGCTGGTCATCAACTGGCTCTGAAACTGGTAAGAAGAATTTTACACAATGAAAAGGTCTACACAGAAGACTCAAAGAGTTTGGATCTGTTGTTTTGGTCTGCTTTGACTCACTGTACAATATATATATATATATTTACAGACCCTCAACTCTCTTCTGCGCCCAGTCCAGCCCTGCTCTCCTGGAAAGTAGCTCAAAAGAAGTTACCCTGGAACATAGTTTTGCTCCTAGGTGGAGGATTTGCCCTTGCCAAAGGTAGCGAGGTGAGAGCACTCAATGAAAAAGCACTCAATGTCTCTGCTTTAAAATCATAGTTATTATCTTCATCAGTCATCATCTATTGGTGGTAAAGTAAGCTGGAACTCATGTGCATTTTGAAAGTCTGTCATTGCCTGTCTGTATATCCTTTTCCATATTAGGAGTCTCACCCCGAGACTTCTTCAGGTTTTTCCCATTCATAGTGTACAGTTTTATTTTGCCCTGGTTCTTTTTACGAACCGTGCTACCTCTACCTCTGAGGTTTTACACCGTATAGTCACATCCTGCTCATAGTGGCTTCTTATTTCTAAGGCCCACTGTATGACCGACTTCTGACTCTTGAGAGTCTCCTCTCTGCAGTCTATCCCTACTCGGTAACCATAAAAGTATCTGACCTGGCTCTGTTTCCTGGACTGAGGTTTCTGTCCTTAAGGCTCTTTTCTCCGAGGCTTTCACCCTGTGGTCTCCCCAGGTATATGCCTGTATTAGGATACTGATGGATTTTCTCTGGGCTTTTTTACCTGTCATAGTAGAGCGTACTTTGTCTCTTACGTTGCTGTCTGCGTCTAGCACTCTTCTGTTTCTTCTTCATGGTCTTCGTCTGCCTCACCTCCGGTTGGGGTTGCAACATGCTCTCTTCATCCCGTGTACCCTCTTGTTAACCTTCGTGGTTGATTACATAGCATCAGCTCAAAAGCCTGTCTTCCACAACTTTCGTTTACTCAATCTAACAAAGCAAATTTTGCAATTGCAAGCATCTTTATCTCAAAGCATATATGGCATCAACTTAAAACAAGCAAATAACATAACTTTGAAACAGGTAAATAGCAATATTATTATCCATATCCAAAATACCACATAAATTCGCATGGTCAACTTGAGCCAATGCAAAATTTATGTGGGGAAATATTTTCCATCACACATGGATTTCTATTGAAATGACTGGATTTCGAATGTAAAATTTCAGCAAGCAACGCTAACTGCACATTTAGGTCTCAAACTATGTGCTTCATATATCCAAAACCTCTCATACTAGTGTCGGGCGATATACCGGTTCAAACGGTAAACCGTCTTGAATTACGCAAACGGTATGAATTTCTAAAAAACCAGCACGATAGTTTAAATAATTTTTTTAATTTAAATAAATTTTTAACAGGGCAAGTAGACCAACTGTTAACAGCCATTAACAGAAGCCAGAGACGCTGAAGACAGATGCAAAGAGGAGAAAATACGGTAGCAGGCGGATCAAGCTCACTGTTCACGATGCGCAAAATATAGGAAGAAATTCCTATATGAGAACTGACTGTCTTCAGAAAATTTTTTATGGTATTTTCTTTTCATCTTATCTCCATATAACCTATAGCATTATTTAAAAGCGCAGTGCTGCTTTTTTTAAGGCGGTGAAGGAAATGCGTATCGCTGCTGTTAGCACCACCTGCTGTCAGTGAGTGAATTTGCTTTGTCATTCAGCCCGTCTGCTGTTTTTGTTTTGCTCAGATATTTTATGTAACATTTCACAAAGGTCAGACCATTCTGTTTTTGCTATAAATGTAAAAAATTATTCAATCTAATTTACATCAAAAAACTGCTCAAGCAATATGCATGTTCGTTTAAATCATGATTAAAATGCAGTGGTTCTGCAACTGTTTCATGCATTCTGATTAATATAAAGGCACAGTCGGGGAAAAATCACGATAAAACCGCCAGAATCCTAAAAAAAACTGTGATGCTTTTTTTTTTTTTTCATCAAACTGCCCAGCACTATCTCATACTTTATTCTGATAATAAAAAAAAAACATGACTAATTACCTAAAACATACTGATGTGTTGACTGTAATCATCTTTATGATGAAAATGGTGAACAACTACCATCATTTTCTTTATTTACTCCATTTGTGACCTGCATCTGACTTCATATATTTCTTTTATTTCTCAGGAGTCAGGTCTGTCCAGATGGATGGGAAACCAGTTGACTCCCCTACATAGTATCCCTCCCTGGGCCATTGTTATCATCCTGTGCCTCTTGATTGCCATTTTCACTGAGTGTACCAGCAATGTGGCCACAGCTACCTTATTTCTTCCTGTCCTTGCTTCTATGGTAAGACCTGTATATAAAATCAGCTGTAAAATTCTGATATTTACCAAGTAATAGATCCTCAGAAGATGAGAAAAAAATTGAATGAAATGTGATAATCATATCTGTGCGCATCATTTTTAGACAGGTGCTTAAATTCTTGAAATAGCATCAGCTGTGAAGTTGTATTGCTCACCAGCTGTGCAAAGCTTCACTGAAACGTCGGCCTCCGTGCAGACATGACTCACAGTTTGTTATAATCTTTAAAGAATTACAGCCCAATTACAGACACTTTGTGATGAGCTTAGAAAACAGACAGTTAGATCAGAGACGTATGAGTCAGCGCTGTCCACAATTAAATCTTGTTTTCTGCTTTATAAGTACATCAGACATTTCTGTTTCTGTTTCGCAGTCTCAGTCGGTTGGAATCAACCCTCTTTACATCATGGTGCCATGCACACTCAGTGCATCCTTTGCATTCATGTTACCTGTGGCAACTCCACCAAACGCTATAGTATTTTCCTATGGATACCTCAGGGTTTCAGACATGGTGAGTTCCAGAATCTGGCAACCAATTTTATTCCAAACAGAAAAAAAGCCTTCCCTGGTTTTCTCAGCCCAAGTGGCAATTTCAGCCTATTTCCATATTCAAAGTGTGTTTAA